>NC_036844.1:5590892-5653484 GCF_002910315.2 Salvelinus sp. IW2-2015 | reverse complement strand
GACTTTATACCTACCTATACATTATATTTGAATTGCCCTGTCCATCTATTCTATAGGTCTCCTCAGACAACGTTGGTGGTGGTGTTTGTTGTGTGTTTGTGTATGTGTATGTGTGTGTGGTTGTGTGTATCTTGCGTGCGTGTGTTTGACTGTGTGTGTCCACTCCTCAGTCAGCTAGGTGGATTATGTTCTGTGTGAACGAGACTTGCCCCCGAGATGTATGGCGGGAGAGCTGTTCTGCAATGGAAGTGGATTTGCTTAATGGGAATCTGTCCATCACCATATCTCAAAGTGTGCTGTACATTCAATTACCCCTGTACCTTGCTTCGCCATGTGTGTGTTGCGCGTGTGTGTGTGCGTGTGCCTTCCTGCCTGCAATTATTTAGTGATCTAGGAGAGGGGGCTTTGAAGATCAAACAGGGATGGCGTGTAAGGCGGGGAAGGAGGGGGAGGCGTGTGGTGTGTGTGTGTGTGTGTGTGTGTGTGTGTGTGTGTGTGTGTGTGTGTGTGTGTGTGTGTGTGTGTGTGTGTGTGGTGTGGTGTGGTGTGTGTGTGTGTGTGTGTTGTGTGTGTGTGGTGTGTGTGTGTGTGTGTGTGTCATCCCTCGAGTTTATTAGTAGGGAGAACGTTCACGTCTCATTTGTGTTCGCTCGCTTGCGACGCCGGGCCTCTCCCCTTTTGACTTAACTTCCTTTGTCCTCTACAGTTTAGAATAGAAGATGAACTCTTCAGTGAGAGTCAAGATAAGGCTGTGTACTGTACTATATATTAAACAGCGCAAACGCTAAGAGTGAATGATCATCATTTTCACAATTTCACAGTATTATTTTAACCTCATAGTGTGGAAATGCTGTATACTGTATATATAAAACACAAGGAAATCCTGTTTTTGAATGCACTGGGCCTTTAAGCTAACAAGGGGTATGCTTTTTGCCCTTTTCTTTCACAAGATGTATGGCATAACCCCACATTCCACCTCAATTGGAGCCTTCTGTCCCTGCCGCCACCACCATGCTTCACCGTAGGGATGGTGCCAGGTTTCAGTTAAATGGTACCCTGACTAGTCTATGGGCCAGGAGAGATCTACTGTATAGCTATGTGTTGAGGACAAAGGGTGATGACAGCTTTGAAAGAATGGAGACAGTCTTTGTAAACATTGGACAGACCAGAGACCATCGTTTCCACATGGAGAGTAGCCACTCAAATCTGTAGTTTCATCAAAGCGATAATCAAGCGTTGGTTTTATGGTTATAAACTGTGTTTCTTTCAGGGCTCTTTGCAATTGATGTAGGCCTAACCCATGAAACCCCTTCAGACATGTTGTGTGCAAGCACATCATCAAACATGGTTAGTCTTCTGTTTTGTTGTTCTCTGAAAGGTTCCCTGAACTAATGTAACAAGGCTGGAGTGAACAGACACGGAACAAAGACCTCAGCCCATAGAAATCCGAGCTCAGGTAACACAAACTCGTATGGCCACATGCAGCCCTGGGTTAAAACATTATTTGAAATCTTTCAAAAACCTTGAGCGTTTGCTCTTGAGTGCCAGCTTGGCTGGGATTGCAGTATTTGTTTGTATTATTGTATTTGTTCCAATGTGGCAGGCAAGTTAAATCAAGCCCAGATAAAGTATTTAAAATTATTTAAAGTTGTTTTTGAATCCAGGTCTGCCCATTCGGCCCCCACCCCTCCCTCTCTCTGGTCTGGTCATGCGGTCCTCCCGTCAGCACCAATCAATGTGTGTAATGTTTTAATGGGCCGGGGTAATGTATCGCCACTAATCTAGAGGCTGCTGACATCTCACTGGGTGACTGCCAGGTGGTTCCCCCCTCTCAACGGCTCCTGTTTCTCCCCCCCCCCCGTCTCTCTCCATCTCGCTCTGTCCACTTTTCTCTCTACTTTTTATGTCCCTCTCTTTTTATCCCCTTTCTCTCTCTCCCTCTCTCTGTTATCAAAACTATTAATCTGGGACAAGTAGTTCACTCAGCAGGTTCTATTGTGAGAGCCACCTGTCCAGAGGAGAGAGGTAATGAACACTAAAGCCCCTTGTCCCTCTCCCTTCAAACTCCCCACAAAGTGCCCTCACTTACCCCTGATTAGGGCTGTGGCAGTGACCTTATTACCGCCACACCGGCAGTCATATGTCATGACCGCAGTCAAATTCCATGTGACCGTTGAGTCGGTAATTGGTCATCTTTTTTTATGCACCCTGGACATGCATTGGTAGTACCCAACTCCCGAACGACTGTCGGGTCGCTAATGAGCTGGTACTCGGGGCTCTATTGTCCCTCTAACCTCTCTGACGTCAATGCAAATGCAATCGAAAATCACATCAAAACAGTAGCGTGCCTTTAAAACTCAACGTTAGGCAACATATTATATATTTTTTTTACCTCACTGTTATCAATTTGAAGAAAGAAGGTCAACAACAGGTTGAAACTGAGTGGAAAACCATAGTCGTTGTGGATGTTGTTATGAAGCCAAACACAACGAAATGGACAGTGCTTTCTAAGGCGACTATTCATTCAAAGCATTTAAGACATTGCATGCAGAACACCCATATGCATATTAGAGCTTATGCAAATGCACAAGGCCTTATTATGAGCCCAAGCCCCCCAAAAATAACCTGAATTAAAATAATGATTGTGTCATTAAACAGTAAAGTGCATTTGGAAAGTATTCAGATCCCTTCCCCTTTTCCACATTTTGTTACATTACAGCCTTATTCTAAAATGTATTACATAAAATAAAAAATCCTCAATCTACACATAATACCCCATAATGACAAAGTGAAAACAGGTTTTTAGACATTGTTGCAAATGTATAAATAATTTAAAACAGAAATACCTTATTTACATAAGTCAATGTGGCAAATTCAATTGATTGGACATGATTTGGAAAGGCACACACCTGTCTATATAAGATCCCACAGTTGACAATGCATGTCAGAGCAAAAACCAAGCCATGTGAGGTCAAAGGAATCGTCTGTAGAGCTCTGAGACAGGATTGTGTCGAGGCACAGATCTGGGGAAGGGTAACCAAACATTTCTGAAGCATTTAAGGTCCAGAAGAACACAGTGGCCTCCATCATTCTGAAYTGGAAGATGTTTGGAACCACCAAGACTCATCCTAGAGCTGGCAGGTTGGCCAAACGGAGCAATAGGCGGAGAACGGCCTTGGTTAGGGAGGTGACAAAGAACCCGATGGTCACTCTGACAGAGCTCCAGAGTTCCTCTGTGGAGATGGGAGAAACTTCCAGAAGGACAACCATCTCTGCAGCACTACACCAATCAGGCCTTTATGGCAGAGTGGTCAGATAGAAGCCACTCTTCAGTAAAAGGCACATGACAGCCTGCTCTGAGTTTGCCTAAAGGCACCTAAAGGACTGTCAGACCTTGAGAAACAAGATTCTCTGGTCTGATGAAACCAAGATTGAACTCTTTGGCCTGAATGCCAAGCGTCAGGTCTGGAGGAAACCTGGCACCATCCCTACGGTGAAGCATGGTGGTGGCGGCAGCATCATGCTGAAGGGATGTTTTTCAGCGGCAGGGACTGGGAGACTAGTCAGGATCGAGGGAAAGATGAACAGAGCAAAGTACAGAGAGATGCTTGATGAAAACCTGCTCCAGAGCGCTCAGGACCTCAGTCTGGGGCAAATTTTCACCTTCCAACAGGACAACGACCCTAAGCACACAGCCAAGACAATGCAGGAGTGGCTCCGGGACAAGTCTCTGTAAGTCCTTGAGTGGCCCAGCCTTAGCCCGGACCTGGACCCAATCGAACATCTATGGAGAGACCTGAAAATAGCTGTGCAGCGACACTCCCCATCCAACCTAACAGAGCTTGAGAGGATCTGCAGAGAAGAATCGGAGAAACTCACCAAATACAGGTGTACCAAGCTTGTAGCATCATACCCTAGAATACTCAAGGCGGTAAATCGCTGTCTAAGGTCTAAGGTGCTTCAATAAAGTACCGAGTAAAGGGTCTGAATACTTATGTAAATGACATATTTCAGTTTAGTTTTTTTCCAAAAATGTCTAAAAACCTGTTTTTGCTTTGTCATTATGGGGTATTGTGTGTAGATTGATGATGGGAAAAAATATATTTAATAAATTTTAGAATAAGGTTGTAAAGTAACAAAATGTGGAAAAAGTCAAGGGGTCTGAATACTTTCCGCATGCACTGTATAGCCTACCGTTTATTATGCACGGCAGAATTTTTTAAAAGAAAATAGATTTAAGTTGTCTTTCGTCATTAATTGGTCTATCCTATATTCCAAAATTTAAACTAATTATAGTAATTGCCTTTGAGTGTGGACTGTATTATTATGCATACTGAATGGACTGGTTAATTTATTCTACYCTCCAAATTTTCTATCCAAGAGTCTGGGAAAGAACGTATAGGCCTTAGCGATTCTGTTGGTTCATTGATTGTGCAGGGCGGCTTATAGAGTTAGCCTACAATTCTAGTGAATTTGTATTAGATTTTGAATAGCCCATTTTTATATTTTCATAATTAATAGGCTGACACATTACCTTTTAGTTTCATAATATCTCACCACTCTGCGTTTCCATCTCCTCCTCTCTCTCCTTCATTCCTTTCTCGAGCGCGCAGAGATAGGAGCTGTTAACAGATTGATTAAATATGTTTTGTTGTGAAAGCATGTTACTATCAATTTTCCCGAACAGATTTCACTTGATTTCCCAAATTAAGCTCTGGGTAGCTGCATGAACATGATTGGAGAGCCATAGCATACAGAGTTTGTGCAGAATATCACCGGTCGCGAAGTGAGAAGCTGCATACTCCTCAAGCAGTGGTTGATGTGTGAAGTGAAATAAGTCTTAATATAAACCCAGACATTTCGATATGCAATTCCGAGTTTTGATGGTTGCCACTAAAAAGAGGATCCCAGCTGCTACTATATGTATTTCTCAGCTGCTCCACTATAAAACCGGAGTAGCCTATCCAGCATGATTTAAACTGTGGGAAGGCGGCCTCAATTCACTATTCAAGTGCATTCAGATTACGTGTATTTTTTTCCCACTGCCCTGTTCCTACCCATTTGATAAGGGGATATTCTAAATCTAAACACATTTTACGTATTATTCAAGACGAGATTAAATTGAGAATAGTCTGAGGGGTGAAAATATGATCACCTGATGAGAGAACAGGGTGTGCAGCCTGAGGCAAGGAAAAGAGCGCAAGTTTTTTGATGTTGACTTTCAAATTGTCAATAGCCTATAGAGTACCAAAGTATGAGTCATAATACCCATAAAACCTAGCGGTCAAACAAAGAAATGGTTCCAATCCTTTTTCCAACATATATTTTTCCTATAGGGGATTTTAGATACTCTTAAAATAAGGGCTGTGTTTTGTGTAGGTTTATCCGGGCGTGACATTTTGATAACCGTGTAAATCTCTCTAGGACAAGGTGACTTTTATCAATATATTCGACTGTATTTACCCCCTCATTTTTGAATGCTAATTAGTTGCTAATGTGGCTAGGAACCATTTCCCTGTTTGACAGTCGCATCATGCCTCCCATATATGTTTTGATTCCTAAGACATTCTAAGGTTTGTATCATTCACAACTAAAATGTGCCAAATAACTCTAAATTTTGAGTATAGTACCGCTTTCAAATGATCACTTTTATGCTCAACATAGCCGCTTCATATGCGCACTCGCTCGGGAATGGGATTTTTTTTCTTCTCTTTTATTCAGCTAAATTCAATTATATTATTCTCACAATAAAATCATATAAAATAATAGCACAGGATTTATAAGCACATCTTTTCTGCTACATGAACTAGCCTACAGCCTATAGTATGCTGTATGGCCAGATAACGTACAGTAGGACAACTCGTATTCGGTTCTTTGGAAATACATTGTCTTCCAACAATCATTTTTCTTTAGACTTGCCTAAAATAAATAATGGATTTATTGTGATGGTCTATAATAAATAGATTTTTTTCAAATGTTTTAAATGTAGATTTTCCAAAGGCGATGCTAATCATGTTTATGTTAATGGTCAATAACCGGCTGATTAAATTTCATGACCGCCACAGCCCTACCCCTGATTATTCCCTCTCTCCCCTACAAACCCATTTATCTCCCACACTCTCTTCCTCTCTCCCCTACAAACCCATTTATCTCCCACACTCTCTTCCTATCTCCCCTACAACTTCTCTCCTTCTCTCCTCCCCTTTCTCCTACATTCTCCCCTTGCTATCACCTCCCTGCCCTACCCTTACCTCCCTTACTCTATCTGCCCTCCCTCACCCAACCTCTACCTTCCCTCACCCTTCTCCCCCTCCCCCCATTAATTTCCTCACCCTCCCTCCACTCTTTCCCGGCCCTATCTACAGTGTCCTGAGCCCAGATTTAAGAGGGACAGATACACTATATATACAAAGTATGTGGAAAAGCCTTCAAATTAGTTGATTTGGCTACTTCAGCCACACCCTTTGCTGGCTGGTGTATAAAATCGAGTACACAGCCATGCAATCTCTGTAGACAAACATTGGCAGTAGAATGGCCTTACAGAACAGCTCAGTTGACTTTCAATGTGGCACCATCATAGCATACCACCATTCCAACAAGTCAGTTCATAAAATGTCTGCCCTGCTTGAGCTGCCATAGTCAACTGTAAGTCCTGTTATTGTGAAGTGGAAACGTCTAGGAGCAACAACGGCTCAGCTGCAAAGTGGTAGGCCACACAAGCTCARAGAACCGGACCGCTGAGTGCTGAAGCGCAGAGGCTTTAAAGTAATCTGTCCTCGGTTGCAACACTCACTTCTGAGTTCCAAGCTGCCTCTGGAAGCAACATCAGCACAATAATTGTTTGTCGGGAGCTTCATGAAATGGGTTTCCATGACCGATCAGCTGCACACAAGCCTAAGATCACAATGCTCAATGCCAAGCGTTGGCTGGAGTGGTGTAAAGCTTGCCGCCATTGGACTCTGGAGCAGTGGAAACGCGTTCTCTGGAGTGATTAATCACGTTTCACCATCTGGCAGTCCAACGGACAAATCTGGGTTTGGCAGATGCCAGGAGAACACTACCGGCCCGAATGCATAGTGCCAACTGTGAAGTTTGGTGAAGAGGAATAATGTTCTGGGGCTGTTTCTAATGAAGGGAAATCTTAATGCTACAGTATACAATGCCGTTCTAGACGATTCTGTGCTTCCAACTTTGTGGCAACAGTTTGGGGAAGGCCCTTTTCTGTTTCAGCATGACAACACCCTCATGCACAAAGTGAGGTCCATACAGAAATGGTTTGTCGAGATTGGTGTGGAAGAACTTGACTGGCCTGCACAGAGCCCTGACCTCGACCCCATCGAACACCTTTGGGATGAATTGGAACACCAACTGCCAGCCAGGCACTAATCGTTCAGCATCAGTACCTGAAACTCACTAATGCTCTTGTGGCTGAATGGAAGGAAGTCCATGCAGCAATATTTCAACATCTAGTGGAAAGCCTTCCCAGAAGAGTGGAGGCTGTTATCCCCTTAGCACTCCATTGGGATTCTATACAATGTCTTTGAAAGCCTGAGTGGCTGTGTAACAAGCATGCGAATGTCAGAAAGAACCAACAAGTGTTTATTAAAAGGTTTTAGGAGTATATTTGAAGCACATTTTCTTGAACCTAGATGTGTTTATTTGTATGGATGCGTCCTCATAGGCTTGGATGGTTGAGTTGGGTTCGCTGACAATGTTGAGAGCTGAAACGACCTGACCCCCATGCCCCTTTGGGTGAATTGAACATTGATAGTTGCATCTTGGGTAGTTGTTGTAGGTCATATTGCAGCAACGTAATGCTTTTCAGATGCTTGTTCTTGAAGATAGAAGCTGTTGTGTATAGTTCCTCTTATGTGGACATGAATGTGCAACATGGTCACTTTGTGATGCTTTTGCAAAAAGATATGCATCATGGTTATTGACGCCAAAGTCAATGTATTGCGTTTTAATGTTCCTAAGGGCTATAGTTGGTGATACACAGGATAACTTATGGTGCTGTACCAGACATACACAACACTACCACAATTTAACACATTTCTGTAAATTTACAGCAACACTTTCACAGTTAGCTGCTGTAAGTCTATATTACAGTACAATAAGGAACACTACATCAGGGGGGATAATTTACATACAATGTTATGGTAAAGTACTGTATTACCTGTTTTGCTGTATATTTACAGTAACATACTGTGAATTATGGTGCATTGTGGGAAAATGTTGGTGGTGGTCAAATAATCTCTGGCTGATTAACATATTTTGAGTATAGTTTTTCATCATTTTGAGAATGCTGTACCCCACAGAATACAGTACCATACCGTTTTTTAAATGTATTTTTCCTGTAAATCTACAGTAATTTACTGGCTACCGTGCTGCCAGTAATTTATTGTAATTCAGTACCATCCCACAGAATACAGTACCATACTGTATTTTTGGAATCTAAAAACCTTTTCCTGTAAATCTACAGTAATTTACTGGCTACCGTGCTGCCAGTAGTTTCCCGTAGTTCAGTACCACCCCCACAGAATACAGTACCATACTGTAATTTTGGAGCGGCAAAAACCTTTTGTGGGTGCAGGGTATTGTTGTGGCTCATTAACACATTTTGAGGCGTGCCTTGTAAGAGGGTATACTTGTTGCACCCGTTAGTGAGAGTGCTGTACCAATTGAAGTGATATGTTGCAGTAGTTCCCTAACAATTCAATGTATATAGGAAACATACAAAAGTGGTTGAGTGTTTAGCCATGTCCTTTCGATCTGTTTTGCCCTGTACTCGCTGCCAGTTTAGAAGCCTTTGTTATGGCCTTTATAAGAGCAAGTGATATAAAACACCAAATGTAAATTGTATCCTGTAATAAATAATTACAATTTCACTGTTAGCAATTGTTGTAATTTTATTACAATACAATTTAACAAAGTTCTGTTCTGTTCTGTTTTGTTTTGAGTGGAAAGACTCGCTGGCTCATTTGTTGCACCCATTAGTAAGAATGCTGTACCAATTCAACAGGTACACTACATGACCAAAGGTATGTGGAAATCTGTTGTCCAACATCTCTTTCCAAAGTCATAGGCATTAATATGGATTTGGTACCCCCTTTGCTGCAATAACAGTCTCAACTCTTCAATATTCATAAATTAAGGTAAAACATCTAAATACTACTCATTACAGTTGGAACATTGCTGCGGGGAATTTCCATTCAGACTCGAGCATTAGTGAGGTCGGGCACTGATGTTGGACGATTAGTCCCGGCTCACAGTCGGCGTTCCAATTAATCTCAAGGGTGTTCGATGGGGTTGAGGTCAGGGCTCTGTGCAGGCCAGTCAAGTTCTTCCACATCGATCTCAACAAACCATTCTCCTCACTGGATCACCATCAACTATAGCCCTTAGGAACATTGAATGCAATACATTGACTTTGGCGTCAATAACCATGATGCGTATCTTTTTGCAAAAACATCACAAAGTCACCATGTTGCACATTCATGTCCACATAAGAGGAACTATACACAACAGCTTCTATCTTCAAGAACAAGCATCTGAAAAGCATTACGTTGCTGCAATATGACCTACAACAACTACCCAAGATGCTTCAGCAACTATCAATGTTCAATTCACCCAAAGGGGCATGGGGGTCAGGTCATTTCAGCTCTCAACATTGTCAGCGAACCCAACTCAACCATCCAAGCCTATGAGGACGCATCCATACAAATAAACACATCTAGGTTCAAGAAAATGTGCTTCAAATGTACTCCTAAAACCTTTTAATAAACACTTGTTGGTTCGTTCTGACATTCGCATGCTTGTTACWCAGCCACTCAGGCTTTCAAAGACATTGTATAGAATCCCAATGGAGTGCTAAGGGTTAAGCTGTGTGTGGGATGTTTTTCTAACAACCAGCATGTTGATGGGGCTAAGGGTTAGGATTATAGCTGAGGGCTTCAAAACATACACTACCTGACCAAAAGAATGTGGACGCCTGCTCGTCAAACATCTCATTCCAAAATRATGGGCATTAATATGGAGTTGGTCACCCTTTTGCTGCTATAACAGCCTCCACTCATCTGGGAAGGCTTTCCACTAGATGTTGGAATATTGCTGCATGGACTTCCTTCCATTCAGCCACAAGAGCATTAGTGAGTTTCGGTACTGATGCTGGACAATTAGTGCCTGGCTGGCAGTTGGTGTTCCAATTTATCCCAATGGTGTTCGATGGGGTTGAGGTCAGGGCTCTGTTCAGGCCAGTCAAGTTCTTCCACACCAATCTCGACAAACCATTTCTGTATGGACCTCACTTTGTGCARGAGGGCATTGTCATGCTGAAACAGAAAAGGGCTTTCCCCAAACTGTTGCCACAAAGTTGGAAGCACAGAATCGTCTAGAATGTCARTGTATGCTGTAGCGATACGATTTCCCTTCACTGTAACTATGGGGACTAGCCAGAACCATGGAAAAAAACACTCCAGAACATTATTCCTCCTCCACCAAACTTTACAGTTGGCATTATGCATTCGGGCAGATCGCATTCTCCTGGCATCCGCCAAACCCAGATTCGTCCGTCGGACTGCCAGATAGTGAAACGTGATTTATCAACGTCAGAGAACGCGTTTCCACTGCTCCAGAGTCTACACCACTCTAGCCAACGCTTGTCTTGTTTATGGTGATCTTATGTTTGTGTGTGGCTGCTCGGCCATGGAAACCCATTGCATGAAGCTCCCGACTAACAGTTCTTGTGKTGACGTTGCTTCCAGAGGCAGTTTGGAATTCGGTACTGAGTGTTGCCACCGAGTACAGACGATTTTTACGTGCTATGCGCTTCAGCACTCGACGGTCCCGTTCTGTAAGCTTGTGTGGACTACCACTTCGTGGTTGAGCTGTGTTTGCTCTTAGACATTTCCACTTCACAATAATAGCACAGGGCAGCTCTAGCAGGGTAGGAATTTGACAAACTTGTTGGAAAGGTGGCATCCTGTGACAGTGCCACGTTGGAAGTCACTGAGCTCTTCAGTAAGGCAATTTTATACACCTGTCAGCAACGGGTGTGGCTGAAATGTKCGAATCCACTAATTTGAAGGGGTGTCCACATAATTTTGTGTATATATATAGTGTGTTTTGATGACATTTTTGTGTAGTTTTTGTTCGTTTTGGACTTCGGTAAGGGCTTTTTTGGTAGTTTGGGAACACAAAAAAATTATCCAGGCCAGCCGAAGTTCGGGAGCCAAAGTCTAAGCCCCTTCGTCCGTGATTGGTCAACTGTAGGGATTCTTCAATAAAGTCTTTGTTGTCATTCAATGAGACATGACTCGTTTTCATGCACATTCTTTCACTGAGAAATACTGCACGAAACAACTTAGTTAGATGCGAAATTCGCGACTAAGATCTCCTCAGCAAAAATGTTCAAATTAATAACAGATTTCATGAGTTATCTTAGATTAAATTAGACTATTTTGAGGAAGTGTACACTAGCTACGGCGTCTCAAAATGGACAAACMGTACTATCGCCGCTTCTTTGTAGGTTTTTTAAGGCACTATGAGAGCACACATGTTCTGTTTGCCTAGCCATCTTCGGATAGCCGCCAGCCGATCTGAAACATGCGGATGTCTTTAGGGGGTTCCTGAAGCACTTTGTTGGAAGGCTGGTTGAAATAAATGAGTGTGTGGGGGGGGGTTCTGGTTTGTGTGTGCAGCCGAAATGAAGCATGCTGATGCCTTTAGGGAGGTCTGAAGCGCTTTGTTAGAAGGCTGGTTGAAATAAATGAGTGTGTGTGTGTGGGGGGGATTCTGTGTTTGTGTGTGCGTCTGCGTGTGTGTGAGAGGGTGTGTCGGTGTGTATGTGTGTCTGCATGTGTTTATCTAAATGTGTGGGTATTGACCAGGCCCGGAAGTTTAGCTTTTAAAGAAATAAATCCGGTCTTTTGAACCCCAATCACTTCAACTTGGGGGAGCCCCTTCCCTTGCAGACCCCCCCCCCCCCTCCCATCCCCAGCACACCCTATACACTCTGCTGAGGGCACAATGAGGGAGTTGTTGGAGTGTGAGGGGGCAGCTCAGGAAGCTGCATAAACACATAGTCCTACCGCCTAACCCCCCCCTGCATCTGTACCTGCAGCACATAGACTGAACTGATCACTGAAACAGACAGGCTTTTTTGACGCCAGCAGGTGAAATGGACCGGTAGTGAGGGGAAAGTAAAATGGAAAGTAAATACACACTGCCCTTCAGCTGCAACATGGTAGAAATGTATGTAAACAACAGTGATGAACAAAATTAACTGTAATAAAAATGAATAGATATATTAAAATGAGAACTAGAAAACAACTTTGATTGGGATATATTAAGGTTGTACCATTTGCACCTCCATACTTGCCGTAGTTGTATACGCAGAGGATSGGTAATGTGTGTGTTGAGATGTCACATTCTACATAAAATGGTTSAACTGAATTCCTGTCTACCGTCTCATCATTATTGAGTTGTTGAAAAGAAGTGGTTAAGAAACCCACGAGACATAACAAAAGATTGGTGACGAGTAAGGTCCAGATTCAATCAGATCAAGCGTTCGCCGGCAATAGCAGACACCCGCATAGTGGATGATTCGGTGGTGTCAGAGGTCCAACTGTGGTCGAGCCATCAAATCAGTGAGCAGCTGCTCTCATTGTCAAAAGACACACCCACCCCACTTGCATTAAAAGTTCAGACTGAGAAAGTGTAAGCTATGTAGAAATAATTACACTCAAACTGAAAAATCGTTTAACAAAATAATGAGGGTTTCTATCATCCTGGTCGAAGTGTAGATTACATTACACATTCCAGTGTTTGAACTTGTAAACAAGTTTGCATGGGGTTTCTCTTAATGCGACTTGGTGCAGCCAATGGCAATGTCCACTTTAGGCATGCCAGGAGCCGCTTGTCGATTTGACAGCTCTAATGCAGTTCCACATCCGACAATGCCAAAACAACCACTATGTGGATGTCGGCTAAAGCGGATCTGATTGAGTAGCGCACTGAGTTTGAACCTACAGGTTTTACAAGTTTAGAACTGTTCATTTCCATGGTACAGTCTAGGCTAATGTTAGCACAATGTATTGCTAGCAGAGGCAAGTGCATAGTCAAGCTAGCTAGCTAAGAAAGAGTTAGCTTCGTCAAGGATGGCAGGAAAGAATTTGAGACCAACGTCTGAGTGGGAAAACAACTTGATTAATAAGGGAGGAATACAGTGAYTAAAGGAAAATACATTTATTCAACTGTGAAGACGAATTTTGGAATTAAAAACTGCTAAACGAGCGAACTTGAGGATGGAATGTCAATGAGTGAAGTAAATGAAGATCACACGACTGAGGAAAATATTGCCGTGGTTGAGYAGTGACAATCAGGAGCCTATTGAGACATAAAAATGGCTGTAATTGTTGGAAACATTGGACAGTTTGATGAAAGTATTGAGCGTGGAGTTAATCAGCAGACTCCATCATCTACCATCCTCTGTCCAGCTCCCTTCYCTCAAGCCATGAACTGACCCTGTCTCCACCTTTGGAGGATGCAGCTTTCAAAGACTTGGTCTCTATTGGTTAACCTGTCATGATATATTGATTGTTTGCATTGAAATTCTATGAAAAGCGCTATAGAAATGTAATAAATTGTTATTATTATTATTATATACGGAACGGTTTGAATATTTTGTTGTTACAAATTAAATTGCAGAGGGTAAACTTGTGCCTACATTTGTGTAATGGGGCCAAAGACATTTATTTTACTACAGTGGCTTGCGAAAGTATTCACCTCCCTTGGAATTTTTCCTATTTTGTTGCCTTACACCCTGGAATTAAAATAGATTTTTGGGGGGTTTGTATCATTTGACTTACACAACATTTCTACCCCTTTGAAGATGCAAAATATTTTTTATTGTGAAACAAATGAGAAGTAAGACAAACAATTGAAAAATTGAGCGTGCATAACTATTCACCCCCCCAATGTCAATACTTTGTAGAGCCACCTTTTGCAGCAATTACAGCTGCAAGTCTCTTGTGGTATGTCTCTATAAGCTTGGCACATCAAGCCACTGGGATTTTTYCACATTCTTCAAGGCAAAACTGCTCCAGCTCCTTCAAGTTGGATGGATTCCGCTGGTTTACAGCAATCTTGAAGTCATACCACAGATTCTCAATTGGATCGAGGTCTGGGCTTTGCCAGGCCATTCCAAGACATTTAAATGTTTACCCTTAAACCACTCGAGTGTTGCTTTAGCAGTATGCTTAGGGTCATTGTCCTACTGGAAGGTGAACCTCCGTCCCAGTCTCAAATCTCTGGAAGAATTTCTCTGTATTTAGCGCCATCCATCATTCCTTCAATTCTGACCAGTTTCCCAGTCCCTGCTGATGAAAAACATCCCCACAGCATGATGCTGTTCTCGGGGTGATGGAGGTGTTGGGTTTGCGCCAGACAGTGTTTCCCTTGATGGKCAAAAAGCTCAATTTTAGTCTCATCTGACCAGAGTACCTTCTTCAATATGTTTGGGGAGTCTCCCACATTCATTTTGGCAAACACCAAGCGTGTTTGCTTATTTTTTTCTTTAAGCATTGGATTTTTTCTGGCCACTCTTCCGTAAAGCCCAGCTCTGTGGAGTGTATGGCTCAAAGTGGTCCTATGGACAGATACTCCAATCGCTGCTGTAAAGCTTCGCAGCTCCTTCAGGGTCATCTTTGGTCTCTTTGTTGCCTCTCTGATTAATGCCCTCCTTGCCTGGTCCGTGAGTTTTGGTGGGCGGCCCGCTCTTGGCAGGTTTGTTGTGGTGCCATATTCTTAATTTTTTTTWAATAATGTATTTAATGGTGCTCCGTTGGATGTTCAAAGTTTCAGATWTGTTTTTATAACCCAACCCTGATCTCTACCTCTCCACAACTTTGTCCCTGACCGGTTTGGAGAGCTCCTTGGTCTTCATGGTGCCGCTTGCTTGGTGGTGCCCCTTGTTTAGTGGTGTTGCAGACTCTGGGGCCTTTCAGAACAGGTGTATATATACTGAGATCATGTGACAGACCATGTGACACAATTTGGACTATTTTGTATGTCAATTACATGATATCCAAATAAAGATATATTTTAATTACAGGTTGTAATGCAACAAAATAAGAAAAACGCCAAGGGGGATGAATGCTTTTGCAAGGCACTGTATMCAGCCTGCTGAGCCAGACATGCTGAAAGGACACTTTTCAACAAAACCGCTAGTTATTGCTGAAAGGTTTGGTTACACAAAATAAATCAGAAGAGGGGAATCAGTGACAACGTTTGTTGCTGCATTAAATAAACTACCAGAGCACAGTTTAATGAAGTTCTAAATGACACCATTAGAAACAGACTAGTATGTGGCCTACCGAGTGAAGCTACACAAAATAGACTATTGACTGAAAGTAACCTGACCTTAGCAAAGGCAACTGAAGTCAGTGTGTTCATGGAACTAGCTGCTAAAGAGGATCAGAGTTGTGCACAGAGTTGCAACTGAAAATCAGAGACAGGGAAGTCAAGGCACATGCTTCCGCTGTGGCAAGACGGGACATCAGGCGTCTGCATTGCTGGTGTAAGGACATGGAATGCCGAGACTGTGGTAATAAGGGCCACATCAAACAAGCTAATAGAAACAAAAAGAGCTCAGAGAAAATGTCAATGACTGAYAACAAGAAAGAAAAAGAGACATGTTCACACTGTTGAGAAGGAAAACACATAGTTGAGTGACTCATCAGATGAGGAAGTCACACGGAATATACTGACTGTTACTGGGGGGCGCAAGGCTACTGTCTCTCCCTTGCTAGAGGGGCAGCCGGTGCTTATGGAGATTGACACAGGGGCTGCCGTGCCTGTTGTGTCAGACACAGTCTCTTCGAAAAAGACAATTTAAACACCTTTCACTTCAGCCAGCACACAACATGTTAAACACTTACACAGGTGAATATGACGCTGTGAGAGGCATCACTGATGTCACAGTTCAGTTAAACAGGCAAACTGAAAAGCTGCCACTCAATGTCGTGAAAGGGACATTCGTGGGTGGAGAAAATCACACTGGACTGGCCATCAGTGCATACAATGACACATGGATACACAGGCCTACCCACCATCTTAATTAAAGAAACATGGAGACGTCTTAATCATTGATTTCAATACTTAACATTACAACAGAATATGATCAAAAATATGTTTGATTAAAATTGGAAAAGATGGGGTGTTTTCCAAGCTAGTTAGTATCTTACAGAAGCTACAATATTATTGGGCAACTGTTTCACAATAACAGGGAAGTGGCCTCAAGGAGAAATCATATAACTAGTTTGGCAAGGATTAGAGAATGTCAATCAGAATTGTAAACATGAGGAAGCACCGGGGCGATATCTTACGATGTAACAGGACTCCTGATGGCAGGATCCTGAAGTGTTTAATCGATTGCCAAGTTCGATAAACAGATATGATATATTATGTCCTGAAAAAATTGTTGCAATCATCTGGCCTCTTTCTGAAATAACAACTGTATTTATGTGTGTGAACATGTTTATAGTACTTGTGTGGCACTCTCGAGCGTAATGGGTTTGTGTAAGAGTGTGAGCATTTGCATGTACAGTGCATTCAGAAGGAATTCGAATTACAGCCTTATTCTAAAATGTATTAAATWGTTTTTTCCCCTCATTAATCTACACACAATACCCCATAATGACAAAGCAAAAACTGTWAAAAAAATAAAAAAAATAACTGAAATATCACATTTACATAAGTATTCAGACCYTTTATTCAGTACTTTGTTGAAGCACCTTTGGCAGTGATTACAGCCTTGAGTCTTCTTGGGTATGACGCCACAAGCTTGGTACACCTGTATTTGGGGAGTTTCTCCCATTCTTCTCTGCAGATCCTCTCAAGCTCTGTCAGGTTGGATGGGGAGCGTCGCTGCACAGCTATTTTCAGGTCTCTACAGAGATAATCGTTCGGGTTGAAGTCTGGGTTCTGGCTGGGCCACTCAAGAACATTCAGAGACTTGTCCCGAAGACACTCCTGCGTTGTCTTGGATGTGTGCTTAGGGTCGTTGTCCTGTTGGAAGGTGAACCTTCGCCCCAGTCTGAGGTCCTGAGCGCTCTGGAGCAGGTTTTCATTAAAGATATCTCAGTACTTTGGTCCGTTCATCTTTCCCTCGATCCCGACTAGTCTCCCAGTCCCTGCCCGTGAAAAACATCCCTAGAGCATGATGCTGCCACCACCATGCTTCACCATAGAGATGGTGCCAGGTTTCCTCCAGATGTGATGCTTGYCATTCATGACAAAGAGTTCAATCTTTCAGGTTTCATCAGACAAGAGAATCTTGTTTCTCAAGGTCTGAGATTCCATTAGGTGCCTTTAGACAAACCCCAAACGGGCAACATTGTGCCTTTTACTGAGGAGTGTCTTCCGTTTGGCTACTCTACCATAAAGGCCTGATTGGTCAAGTGCTGCAGAGATGGTTTTCCTTCTGGAAGGTTCTTCCATCTCCACAGAGGAGCTCTGTCAGAGTGACCATTGGATTCTTGGTCACCTCCCTGACCAAGGCCCTTCTCCCCCGATTGCTCAGTTTGGCCAGCTCTAGGAAGAGTCTTGGTGGTTTCAAACTTCTTAAATTTAAGAATGATGGAGGCCACTGTTCTTGGGGACCTTCAATGCCTTGACACAATCCTGTCTCGGAACTCTACAGACAATTCCTTCGACCTCATGGCTTGGTTTTTGCTTTGACACGCACTGTCAACTGTGTGACCTTTCAAACTCCAACCTCTGCTGGAAACAGTACCTACAAATATAGTTAGGATGTTGTGCAAAATGTTCCACCTGACTGGTAGCTMAGCAGGTAGAGTGGGGAAGTATGGAACATTCAGGGATGTGAGGGTTTGAGGTTGAATCCTGTTGAAGGCAAACTATTTTGACAATTGTAAATGTAAAACCACACATTCTGCAATGTTGTTAAAATTTTGATTTAGAAAATATAAGCTTCTATCTTAAGCATCCTAAATAATGCCATAGCTTCCATTTTTGAAAATGATGTAAGATCCTGTTTGGTATTCCAACTGATTATATCCCAACTGAAAGCCAACAACACCACTGAACAACAGAGTTTTTATGAAAATAGTGAATTAAAAAAGTATATTTGATAATCACAGTGTTATTTATCGCTGACCAGCAGATGTCACTAATGTGCATTGTGAACAGATAGTTAAGCTCTGAGTAGTTAACCGTTTTTCGGCACAATTTGGTGAAAACACATCACTAGTGACTATGCCAAAAATCCTGGCTGAAGGACTTTGGATTTCCTGCTTCTATTTCCAGCAAACTTCCAAACAGGATTTCTGGAAAACCTGGGAATTTTGCAAACCCTATCTGCTTGCAAAGTGATGTTAAATTCCTATTGGAATCCAGCCAGAGTTAGGATATCCAAGTTGGATTTTTTATTCAATTGCAACCTGCATTCAGAATGCTTGTCAGGATTAGGAACATTGTGAGGAGAAGGGTTAGGAGCATTTTGAGGCAACTACCTAAGTCATCTAAACTGAAACTGAAATGTCTTGAGTCAATAAGTACTCAGACCCTTTGTTATTTAATTTGCTTAACAAGTCACATAATACGTTGTATGGACTGCAATAATAGTGTTTAACATAATTTTCGAATGACTACCTCATCTCTGTACCCCAAACGTACAATTATCTGTAAGGTTCCTCAGTCGAGCAGTGAATTTTAGACACAGATTCAACCACAAAGACCAGGGACGTTTTCCAATGCCTCGCAAAGAAGGGCACCTATTGATAGATGGGTAGAAAAAAGCAGACAATGAATTTCCCTTTGAGCATGGTGATGTTAGTCTTTACACTTTGGATGGTGTATCAATACACCCTGTCACTACAAAGAAACATGCGTCCTTCCTTACTCAGTTGCCGGAGAGGAAGGAAACTGCTCAYGGATTTCACTGTGAGGCCAATGGTGACTTTAAAACAGTTACAGAGTTTAATGGCTGTGACAGGAGAAAACTGAGGATGGATCAACAACATTGTAGGTACTCCACAATACTAACCTAATTGGCAGAGTGAAAAGAAGGAAGCCTGTACAGAATACAAATATTCTAAAACATGCGTCCTGTTTGCAACCAATGTTGCAACCAATGTGTTTACTTTATGTCCTGAATACAAAGTCTTATGTTTGGGGCAAATCCAATACAACACATTACTGAGTACCACTCTCCATATTTTCAAGCATAGTGGTGGCTACGTCATTTTATGGGTATCATTGCAATTGCTAAGGACTGGGGAGTTTTTCAGGATAAAAAAAATGGAATGGAGCTAAGTCAGTTCCTAGAGGAAAACCTGGTTCAGTCTGCCTTCCACTAGACACTGGGAGATGAATTCACCTTTCAGCAGGACAATAACCGAAAACACAAGGCCAAATCTACACTGGAGTTGCTTACCAAGAAGACAGTGAATGTTCCTCAGCGGCCAAGTTACAGATTTMACTTAAATCTACTTGAAAATCTGTGGCAAGACCTGAAATGATTGTCTGGCTATGATCAATAACCATTTTGACAGAGCTTGAAGAATTTTGAAAATAATAATGGGCCAATGTTGCACAATCCAGCTGTGGAGAGCTCTTAGAGACTTACCCTGAAAGACTCACAGATGTTATCACTGCCAAAGTTGCTTCTACAAAGTATTGACTCAGGTATTAGATTTCTGTATTTCATTTGAAATACATTTGCAAAAATGTCTAAAAACATGTTTTCACGTTCTCATTATGGGGTATTGTGTGTAGATGGGTSAGAAAGAAACATATTTCATCCATTTTCAATTCAGGCTGTAACACAACAAAATGTGGAATAACTCAAGGTATATAGATACTTTCTGAAGGTACTGTATGGTATTGTGTTAAATACATGTTTTTGTATGTTTTTATTGCATATTCACTTAGGATCTCACTTAGTGAAGTCCATAGGACTGAAAAWGGATGAATGGAACAATGATGMCTCTGTCACTAACAAGTACCATCATGTATGGTAGCTATACAATTTACTCCAAAGGCACTCTGGGAAATATTTGAATAAGGCTTTACACTAAGCGGTGTATTAATTTAACACTTTTTCTGGTGTCTACTGTATATGGGTACACAGACTCCACACTTGGTGTTGATTTAACAATCTCAGTGTTCATTTTGTGTTAATTTTTTTATGCATTCAATTGGGAGTGATACAACTGAACCTACATAACTGATGGCATTCGACAGATGCATTTTAATGGAGGAATAAGGAAATTATGTTTGTTTCAGCATCGCTGGAAGAATGTTCAGGCCTGACCATTGCTAAATGAGTGACAAAATATTTGATACCCTGATGTTCATCAAATGCAATCGCCAACAAAAAATGATTTACCAAGATCTAAAATTACTGTTAAAGAACTGTAGGCTATGACAATGATGGAAAAAGTTATGTAATGCATGATGTAAAGAAATTCTGAAAAATACATGTTAAATAATAAAACAACATCTGTTTGGTTTATATTTGTATTACTTTAAAAAAAAATGTTTAGCATGTTTAGCATGTTCAAGTTGAAGTATTTCATTCTAGGCTATTAAGAGTCATATCTGAAAGCCATCCAAACCATGTGCTAATGATAATATATTTTGACTAAATAAACTACCTGTTCTAGTTTTTGGTTCTTCATAAAATATTCAGTAGCCATTGTGTTCAAAACGTGCATATATTAAAATATATCTTTCTGAAATCTGTATTTAAATATCAAAGGAAATATACTGGAAAAAATTATAAGCGCAACAACTCCCCACTGGGGAGCCAGGCGCAGCCAATCAGAATGAGTTTTTCCTCACAAAAGGGCTTTATTACAGACAAAAATACTCTCCAGTTTCATCTGTCATCCGGGTGGCTGTCCTGCAGGTGAAAAAGCCGAATGTGTATGTCCTGGGATGGCGTGGTTACATGTGGTCTGCGGTTGTGAGGCCAGTTGGACACACTGCCAAATTCTCTAAAATGACATTGGAAGCAGCTTATAAAGGTAAATGAACATTCAATTATCTGGCAACCGGTCTGGTGGATATTCCTGCAGTCAGCATGCCAATTGCATGCTCCCTCAAAACTTGAGACATCTGTGGCATTGTGACAAAACTGCACACTTTAGAGTGGCCTTTTATTGTCCCCAGCAAATGGTGCACATGTGTAATGATCATGCTGTTTAATAAGCTTCTTGATATATCATACCTGTCAGGTGGATGGATTATCTTGGAACGTTAGGAGAAATGCTCACCAACAGGGATGTAAACACATTTGGACACAACATTTTAGAGACATCATTTTTTGCATATGGATAATTTTTGGGAACTTTTATTTCACCTCATGAAACATGGGACCAGTTTACATGTTGTGTTCATATTTTTGTTCAGAATAGTTGCCAATAGTTGCCTTTAGTTGATTCTCTATATTAGACTACCTTGAGTATTTGAAAAATGTGTATTTTCAAATAAACTACAAAATACAACTATGTTCTTTCCAGGTCTGATATTCATTTACGTAAAAATGTTCCCTATATTCCATTCATTGTGCAGACACCATTATCGGTGACCGGAGGGTTGAAGCATCATACTGAAATGGGTGTGTGTGTGTGTGTGTGTGTGTGTGCGTTCGTGCATGTGTACTGCTCTGTTTTGACTAGACTACAGTACCAGTCAAAAGTTTAGATTTTTTTCTTTATTTTACAGTGTCACCAGCAAAGCACCATCACACCTCCTCCTCCATGCTTCACGGTGGAACACCATGCCGGAGATCATCCGTTCACCTTCTCTGCGTCTCACAAAGACTGGCGGTGTCTTTGGACTCATCAGACCAAAGGACAGATTTCCAATGGTCTAATGTCCATTACTCGTGTTTCTTGGCCCTAGCAAGTCTCTTCTTATTATTGGTGTCTTTAGTAGTGGTTTCTTTTCAGCAATTTGACCATGAAGGCCTGATTCACACAGTCTCCTCTGAATGGTTGATGTTAAGATGTGTCTGTTACTATTTGGGCTGCAATTTCTGAGACTGGTAACTCTAATGAACTTATCCTCTGCAGCAGAGGTAATTCTGGGTCTTCCTTTCCTGTGGCGGTCCTCACGAGAGCCAGTTTCATCATAGCGCTTGATGGTTTTTGCAACTGCACTTGAAGAAAACTTTCAAAGTTCTTGAAATGTTCCGGATTGACCGCCACAGTCTTCATGTCTTAAAGTAATCATGGACTGTCATTTCTTTTTGCTTATTTGAGCTGTTCTTGCCATAAATGGACTTGTATTTTATCAAATAGGGCTATCTCTATATACCACCCTTACCTTGTCACAACAGAACTGATTGGGTCAAACGATTAAGAAGGAAAGACATTAACTTTTAACAAGGCAATACCTGTCATTGAAATGCATTCCAGGTGACTACCTCATGAAGCTGGTTGAGAGGATGCCAAGAGTGTGCAATGCTGTCATCAAGGCAAAAGGTGGCTACTTTGAAGAATCTCAAATATAAAATATATTTTGATTTGTTTAAKAAWWWWTTGGTTACTACATGATTKRATACAGTTGAAGTCGGAKGTTTACATCCACCTTAGCCAAATATATTTAAACTCAGTTTTTCCACAATTCCTGACATTTAATCCTCGTAAAAATGCCGTCTTAGGTCAGTAAGGACCACCACTTTATATTAAGAATGTGAAATGTTAGAATAATAGWAGAGAGAATGATTTATTTCAGCTTTTATTTATTTAATCACATTCCCAGTGTGATGAGCCCAGTATCAATACATCAAATACACAACACATGTCTATAAACATATACTGTATATTATATAGAGTATGGGGAACACAATCACTGTAAGGAAAATGTGGACCAATAGGCAATAAGACACTCAAAACAATCTATCTATCTATCTACCTAATAAACATATCTCAAATTAATATACAACCATTTAAAGGTCGACTTTGGGAAAAAATGCAAAAAATAACTCCTTTAAACTGTATAACTGATCAGCGCACCATCATATCAGGTGATTTAATGCTTAAAAAAATTATAAATAAGATATTTGGTGACAGAAGTGCCATTTGTTTCCGATCTCTACAGCTTCCGTCCAAAAGCAAATCCTTTGACACGATGTCAACACATACTGGAGGAGTTACTGGCTCGATACAGTACATGTTGCTAGCTTAGTTAATGAACTATCTACATCGGTTTCGGGGGTACAGAATGACACATCGATGAACCACGAAAGACGTACCCCATTTCTGTTTGGAAATTGAGAAAGAGGAGTTTTCGTTCCAAAAGTCAACCYTTAAAGCAAATTTCCTGCAATTCTACACATTTCGCCGTTGCTTATAACGTGTTCATATGCTGTTTGCCCTCCCGAATCGACCTAGTTTGAATATTGGGCAGACATCACCCGTGGCAATTTTGCCAATGCTGTAAGCAGTCTATGGACAAGGTWTGAGTCAATCCATGCTTTGATTTCCTTGGCACTGGACCTCCCGAGTGGTGCAGTGGTTTAAGGCACTGCATCGCAGTGCTCGAGGTGTRACTACAGACCCGGGTTCGTTCCCAGTTTGTTCCACAACCGGCCGTGACCCATAGGGCAGCATCGTCCGGGTTTGGCCGGTAGGAGCTTTACTTGGCTCATCGTGCTCTAGCGACTCCTTGTGGTAGGCCGTGCGCCTGCAGGCTGACTTCTGTTGTCAGTTGGACAGTGTTTCCTCCAACACATTGGTGCGGCTGGCTTCTGGGTTAAGCAGGCGGGTGTTAAGAAGCGTGGTTTGGCGGATCATGTTTCGAGAGGACGCATGTCTCAAACTTCACCTCTCCTGAGCCCGTTGGGGAGTTGCCGTGATGAGATTGGATACACGAAAAAGGGGGTCAAAATAATGGTTTTCCTGGCACTGTTCCCACATGATAATGTTTTTCGCACATCATGCCCAAATCATCCGAATGATCTAAAATGGATTGTGAAGCTCAACAGATGATTTGAACATGATGAGCAAAAAATGCTAATATCGGTCCCATGACCTGAATGGGATTTGTGCTACAAATGCTAAAACATAAGGGAAACTAAACCAAACCATGGTTTGCTCTCATACCTTGTCCATAGACTGCTTACAGTGTACGGAAACCAATATGTAAATATGTAATTAGGGTGAACTATCCTCCATGTGAATATAACTGCACCATCAGGGACATATTTCAGAAATGTTGCTATGTTATACGCAGTCGGCATTCCAATTCATCCCAAAGGTGTTGGATGGAGTAGAGGTCAGGGCTCTTTGCAGGCCTGTCAAGTTCTTCCACACCGATCTCYACAAACCATTTCTGTACGGACCTCGCTTTGTGCACGGGGGCGTTGTTATGCTGAAACAGGAAAGGGCCTTCCCCAAACTGTTGCCACAAAGTCGGAAGCAGAGAATCATCAAGAATGCCACTGTATGCTGTAGCATTAAGATTTCCCTTCACTGGAACTAAGGGGCCTAGCCCGATCCATGAAAAACAGCCCCAGACCATTACTCTTCCTCCACCAAATGTTACAGTTGGCACTATGCATTCGGGCAGGTAGCGTTCTCCTGGCATCCGCCAAACAGAGATTCGTCCATCGGACTGCCAGATGGTGAAATGTGATTCATCACTCCAGAGAACGCGTTTTCACTGCTCCAGAGTCCAATGGCTGTGAGCTTTACACCACTCCAGTCGACACTTGGCATTGCGCATGGTGATTTTCGGCATGTGTGCGGCTGCTTGGCCATGGAAACCCATTTCATGAAGCTCCCGACAAACAATTATTGTGCTGATTTTGCTTCTAGGCAGTTTGGCACCCGGTAGTGAGTGTTTTTAACGTGCTACATGCCTCAGCACTCAGCGGTCTTGTTCTGTGAGCTTGTGTGGCTTACCACTTCGCGGCTGAGCCGTTGTTGCTCCTAGACGTTTCCAATTCACAATAATGGCACTTACAGATGACCGGGGAAGCTCTAGATGGGCTGATGAACTGACTTGTTGGAAAGGTGGCATCCTATGATGGTTCCACGGTGAATGTCACTGAGTTTTTCAGTAAGGCCATTCTACTGCTAATGTTTGTCTATGGAGATTGCATGGCTGTGTGCTATATTTTATACACCTGTCAGCAACGGGTGTGGCTGAAATACCGAATCCACTAATTTGATGGGATGTCCACATACTTTTGTAGATATAGTGTATCTATGATGCAGGGGCATTGTAAAAGCAACTTTTTAGTGCCGAAACTGTATCCGTCTGTATCAAATCAAATCAAACTTTATTTGCCACATGCGCTGAATACAACAAGTGTAGACTTTACCGTGAAATGCTTACTTACAAGCCCTTAACCAACAGTGCAGTTCAAGAAGAAGAAAATATTTACCAACTAGGCTAAAATAAAAAGTKATAATAAAAAGTTACACAATAAGAATAACAATAACGAGGCTATATACAGGGGGCACCGGTACCGAGTCAGTGTGCAGGGGGTACAGGCTAGTTGAGGTAATCTGTACATGTAGGTGGGGGCGATGTGACTATGCATAGGTAACAAACAAACAGCGAGTAGCAGCAGTGTACAAGAGTTGTCAATGTAAATAGTCCGCTGACGATTTTTATGGATTGTTCAGCAGTCTAATGGCTTGGTGGTAGAAGCTGTTGAGGAGCCTTTTGGTCCTACACTTGGCGCTCCGGTACCACTTGCCGTGCGGTAGCAGAGAAAACAGTCTATAACTTGGGTGACTGGAGTCTCTGACAATTTTATGGGTTTTCCTCTGACACCGCCTATTATATAGGTTGGTGTCAGAGGAAGCTTGGCCCCAGTGATGTAATGGGCCGTTCGCACTACCCTCTGTAGTGCCTTACGGTCAGATGCCGAGCAGTTGCCATACCAGGCGGTGATGCAACCGGTCWTGATGCTCTCGATGGTGCAGCTGTAGAACCTTTTGAGGATCTGGGGGCCCATGCCAAATCTTTTCAGTCTCCTGAGGGGGAAAAGGTTATATCGTGCCCTCTTCACTACTGTCTTGGTATGTTTGGACAATGATTATTCGTTGGTTATATGGACACCAAGGAACTTGAAACTCTCGACCCGCTCCACTACAGCCCCGTCGATGTTAATAGGGGCCTGTTCGGCCTGCCTTTTCCTGTAGTCCACGATCAGCTCCTTTGTCCTGCTCACAATGAGGGAGAGATTCTTGCCTGGCACCACACTGACCTCCTGCCTATAGGCCATCTCATCGTTGGCGGTGATCAGCTGACTAGCACTAGTACTATGTACTAGTGACAAGGCCAAGGGATTGATAGTACTGGTTTGACTGTGCTTCAAAGTCAGTATAGTACAGTGAAAAGTGTGATTAATTGCAGTGCGGTGAACATGAGTTACATAGACTGTGGCAGATTCAATTCGATTCAGTCGGCTTCATTCTTATTGAGACAATTCCTACTTAAAAAGAAGTTGGCATAGCAACGAGAGAGAGCGCGAGAGAGAAGGAGAGGTGTAACAGATAAACTGATCCTCCTCAGAGCGAGGGGTGGGGGCAAGAGAGAAGGAGGAAGAAAGAGGAGAGGAAAGCCTCTGCTGCAGATCTAGGACTTGGTGTTTTKTAAATTTTTTATTTCACCTTTATTTAACCAGGTAGGCAAGTTGAGAACAAGTTCTCATTTACAACTGCGACCTGGCCAAGCAGTGCGACACAAACAACACAGAGTTACACACTGTATAAACAAACGTACAGTCAATAACACAATAGAAAAYTCTATATACAGTGTGTGCAAATGTAGTAAGATTAGGGAGGCAAGGCAATACATAGGCCATAGTGGTGAAATACTTACAATTTAGCAATTAAACACTGGAGTGATAGATGTGCAGGAGATGAATGTGCAAGTAGAGATACTGGGGTGCAAAGGAGCAAAACATTTATAACAATATGGGATGAGGTAGTTGGGTGGGCTATTTACAGATGGGCTATGTACTGGTGCATTGATTGGGGTTTACCGAGCAAAGACTTATAGATGACCTGGAGCCAGTGGGTTTGGCGACGAATATGAAGCGAGGGCCAGCCAACGAGAGCATACAGGTCGCAGTGGTGGGTAGTATATGGGGCTTTGGTGACAAAACGGATCGCACAGTGGTAGACTACATCCAACTTGCTGAGTAGAGTGTTGGAGGCTATTTTGTAAATGACATCGCCGAAGTCAAGGATCGGTTGGATAGTCAGTTTTACGAGGTTATGTTTGGCAGCATGAGTGAAGGATGCCTTGTTTTGTGAAATAGGAAGCCGATTCTAGATTTAATTTTGGATTGGAGATGCTTAATGTGAGTCTGGAAGGAGAGTTTACAGTCTAACCAGACACCTAGGTATTTGTAGTCGTCGACCATATTCTAAGTCAGAACCGTCCAGAGTAGTGATGCTAGACGGGCGGGCGGGTGCAGGCAGTGATCAGTTGAAGAGCATGCATTTAGTTTTGCTTGCATTTAAGAGCAGTTGGAGGCCATGGAAGGAGTGTTGTATGGCATTGAAGCTTGTCTGGAGGTTTGTTAACACAGTGTCCAAAGACGGGCCAGAAGTATACAGAATGGTGTCGTCTGCGTAGAGGTGGATCAGAGAATCACCAGCAGCAAGAGCGACATCATTGATGTATACAGAGAAAAGAGTCGGCCCGAGAATTGAACCCTGTGGCAACCCCATAGAGACTGCCAGAGGTCCGGACAACAGGCTCTCCGATTTGACACACTGAKCTCTATCTGAGAAGTAGTTGGTGAACCAGGCGAGGCAGTCATTTGAGAAACCAAGGCTGTTGAGTCTGCCGATAAGAATGCGGTGGTTGACAGAGTCGAAAGCCTTGACCAGGTCGATGAATACGGCTGCACATGATTGTCTTTTATCGATTCCGGTTATGATATTGTTTAGGACCTTGAGCGTGGCTGAGGTGCACCAATGACCAGCTCGGAAACCAGATTGCATAGCAGAGAAGGTACGGTGGGATTCGAAATGGTGATCGGTGATCTGTTTGTTGACTTGGCTTTCGAAGACTTTAGAAAGGCAGGGTAGGATCGATATAGGTCTGTAACAGTTTGGGTCTAGAGTGTCACCCCCTTTGAAGAGTGGGATGACCGCGGCAACTTTCCAATCTTTAGGGATTTCAGACGATACGAAAGAGAGGTTGAACAGGCTGGTAATAGGGCTTGCAACAATTGCGGCAGATAACTTTAGAAAGAGAGGGTCCAGATTTTCTAGACCAGCTAATTTGTAGTGATCCAGATTTTGCAGCTCTTTCAGAACATCAGCTATATGGATTTGGGTGAAGGAGAAATGGGGGATGCTTGGGCAAGTTGCTGTGGGGAGTGCAGAGCTGTTGACCGAGGTATGGGTAGCCTATTGGAAAGCATGGCCAGCTGTAGAAAAATGCTTATTGAAATTCTCAATTATCGTAGATTTATCGGTGGTGACAGTGTTTCCTAGCTTCAGTGCAGTGGGCAGCTGGGAGGAGGTGCTCTTATTCTCCATGGACTTTACAGTGTCCCAGAAGTTTTTGGAGTTTGTGCTACAGAATGCACATTTCTGTTTGAAAAAGCTAGCCTTAGCTTTCCTAACTGCCTGTGTATTTTGGTTCCTAACTTCCCTGAAAAGTTGCATATCGCGGGGGCTATTCGATGCTAATGCAGTACGCCACAGGATGTTTTTGTGCTGGTCAAGGGCAGTCAGGTCTGGYGTGAACCAAGGGCTATATCTGTTCTTAGTTCTACATTTTRTGAAAGGTGCATGCTTATTTAAGATGGTGAGGAAAGTACTTTTAAAGAATTACCAGGCATCCTCTACTGATTGAATGAGGTCAATATCCTTCCAGGATACCCGGGCCAGGTCGATTAGAAAGGCCTTCTCGCTGAAGTGATTTAGGGAGCGTTTGACAGTGATGAGGGGTGGTTGTTTGACCGCGGACCCATTACAGACACAGGCAATGCGGCAGTGATCGCTGAGATCCTGGTTGAAGACGGTAGAGGTGTATTTAGAAGGCAGGTTGGTCAGGATGATATCTATGAGGGTGCCTGTGTTTACAGATTTAGGGTTGTACCTGGTAGGTTCCATGATAATTTGAGTGAGATTGAGGGCATCCAGCTTAGATTGTAGGACGGCCGGGGTGTTAAGCATATCCCAGTTTAGGTCACRTAACAGTACAAACTCTGAAAATAGATGGGGGGCAATTAATTCACATGTGGTGTCTAGGGCATGTCATAAGCAATGACAAAATGTGTAGAATTGCAGGAAATTCGCTTTAAATGTCGTGTGGCTTTGGTGGATCATCCATGTGGCCTTCTGGCCATGCACGCCGCGACCAATGTAGCTCATTTGTTAGCTAAGCTAGACACTTGTAGATAGCCAGTAACTCCTCCAGTATGTGTTGATGTCATTTCAGAGAATTTGTTTTTGTTCAGAAGCTGTAGAGATAGGTAACAAATGGCACTTCTGTAGCCAGATATCTTATTCATCCATTTTTGTTTTTGTTTTCAAGCATTAAATGGCCTGGTATGATTGTGCATTGATCAGTTAAACTGTGTAAAGCCTTTATTTGAACCTTTTTGCCCGAAGTCGAACATTAAAGAACTGTCCAGTGTTTCAATATTTCTATGAAATATGACCCATAATTAATTACAGTATGAGTGAAATAGTATTCCTTCGAAAAATTGTAATTAAGTATGTTAAAAAGCAGCTTTTCTGGGTGGAAATGGTGTGACAGTACCCCAACAACAGAATCGTGTGCGTCTATAATGGTAATTAAAAATAGTAATGCGAATAGACCGCTTATTGGCCAGCTCATCATCCTCAGGAGGATGACATCATCCTCTACGAGGAAATAGTAAGCATTTTTGTTTGAGGTGGGTTTTTTAAAAGTTTTTTTTTAAGTGTCTTTTCTCCAATTAATGCTTTGGCCAAATATGAGTGTAGAATGAGTCAGCAACATTATTTGGTTATGAGTTAACAGAATAAGAACCTTCAAAAATGAGATTTTCACTGGGCAGTTACCTTCAAACTGTAACATTTTCTCTCAGCTTCATGGCCAAATGTGCAGAGCTGCAGGAAATTAGCTTTAAAACTGCAACATTTCCTCTCATCCTCAAGGCAAAATATGAATAATGAGATGAGCTATAAAACAGCACATTTTTCTCTCTGCCCCATGGAAAATGTGTAGAATTGCAGGAAATGTGCTTTAAAACTGCACATTTTTCTCTGACTCATGACAAAATGTGTAAAATAGCATTATATATTTTTCTCTTCTCCAGTGGCAAAATGTGTTGAAGTGCAGGYAGTTAGTTGGGGTTGTGGGGCTTTCCACTTATCCTTCCACTCATAAAACGTTAAAAAAAGGGGGACCGCCAGTTTACTGTTCGTCTCACCCCAATACCTACACCCCAATTTCACGCTTGGTGTGAGTTGATGCATACGGTGGCAGTGTGACACCACACAAAGCTCCAATTTTGGAAGGTATAGGGACCAGGGTCCGACTCAGCTGTCGGCCCCCCCTTCAGCTGTCAAAGCCTGGAGAAATGGCTGATTCACAGCCAGGACATTGGGTCAGTGCTCAAGGCCTGAGTGTGAGATTGATGGGACACAAACACACACACACAAATAAACAGGCACATGTGTGTGCATAGGGCGACATACACGAAAACACACACCCATAGGGACATACACGCGTGCATACACATGCACTAGTACACAGACGTGCACATTTACACACTTACACATTTACACACACATGAACATTCCCATGTGCTCGTTTACACATAGGACCATTAGAGACTGATACATACTGTAAGCTTATATGTAAAATCACACACTTCCAAACACACATTTCCATATCAACTCCTGCTGAATAAGGACAACTGGAAAATTGATTTAATGAGAAAATCTATAACCTCCCACACATTTCAGTTCTACTGAGCTCAGTATATCTGCTAGTAATCAAGCCTTGACATGTAATCTCATTTGATATTTGTTAGGTGCATAAACGGTTTATTAAAGCGTAAAATGTGTTATTTTTTTTTTTTAAGGGATGAATCCAATCTCTATATATTTCGTAAACATCTGCAGAAGAAGCATTTGATTATCTGAGTGTCTTATCAACACTAACCCTGTTGGAGAAAAATTCACACACACACACACACACACACACACACACACACACACACACACACACACACACACACACACACACACACACACACACACACACACACACACACACACACACACACACACACACACACACACACACACACACAACAACACACACACACACCATAGAGATAGAGACCATCCAGAACCAACCCTGTACAACGACAACCAGAACTTATGGAGCTGACTGGTAGCTGCTGCGGAGACAATAATAATCACAATGTTATTGCATTTAGTGGAGTATGTGGTGGTTTTATTTATCTAAACCACCTCAAAACACCTCTTCAATGAGGAGAATGCTCCACCTATCATACAGTCTCTTGCAATTCCTTGAAAAAATAAACATATTTTTTTATTTTCACCATATACTGTAGAACCTGTATTCAGATGCACATCACGTTTAATGTTATTCACATGGAGACAGATCATACATCTTTATGCTTCTCGCTCTGCATTTCAAAAAACGTAATTTGCAACTTTTCATTGAGAATCCTGGGGTATCTGTATGAGATTTCAAGGCGTCGTATTGCCCCATGAAATGTGTCATGTCAAACGGTGGGCAGAATTTCATGGCTATCAACAGATATTACAGAACACGTGAGAGTGTCTCTCTCCTGAACTCAAGCACGGTGCTATGTGCTGTGAAAGCAAAGAGGAAGTTTAGAAAGGTACAGGGATGAGCGTAGATATTAAATGAGAGTTCATGCAAAGGCCTGAGGATGCACCCAGAAGAGAATGCCTGAATGGAAGTGTAGAGAAATACGTACAGTACACAAACGTTTAGTACATTGAATGCAATACATTGACTTAGGCGTCAACAACCGTGACACATGTATTTGAGCAAAAGCTTCACAAAGTTATGCAGAGCAGTGATACTAGTTAATGATATAATACATGAGGAGACATGGAAAACCTAGAGGGTGCACGTGAAGTGAAAGATGTGTAGGCCTAAACCAGGTGTATGAACCAAGGTATGCACACTTACTGAAAGACTATATACTGTATGTAAACCTAACGTTATGGCCTAAGAATTTGACAGATGTTCTAACAGTACAGGCACGGACAAGACAAGACAAGACAATGAATGGAGCTTATCAGTAAAACTGAAGGAAATTCCCCCTTACACAACACACAGTTGGCAGGGCATAGACGCATGCAGACTTTGGGCGGGTACCGTATCATCTGCAAGCAACGGAGAATGACAATGCCAATAAAGAAAACACAAACAATTCTCGACTGATCGCACATGAAAGGGTATTCTCCAGCGTTGTGCGTGTGGGAGGGAGGTATGCATGCGCTCACTCTCCGCATCCGCCGGTTCGTTTGGGGTTCTTATCTCTCATCGGCACACAAGAGGAGCCTGGAGAGAGGCAGGCAACAGTCGTCGTCTCTTTGAAATCCTCCCGGCGTATTTGTTTATGTTAAGCACTCTTCGTGTTTCAGGGATTACATCGTTGTTTCTTTTTCCTTCCTGCCCCCCCCCCCCCCCCCCCCCCCAACCCCCTCACAGGACACAGACAACCCCGACACCCCCTCAGAGGAATTCACCAGTTCCCCCCCAACACACACACACAAACGCACACACATCCCTCTGCATCAGAATCAGAAGATTGTTTGTTTACAATGTGCATGAAGTGCATTCTGGAATGTATTATATCTCTGCCTTATGGTGGGGATTATGATAGGTTAACACACCAATTACATGGATACAGTGATTATAGTCAGCGAGACAATCATTTTACAGCAGGCTGGGGTATTGTTGTGAGATATTTGAGATACTGCATCTGTTTTCTAAACTCTTAGAAAAAAGGGTTCCAAAAGGGAGGGATAGGGTTCTACCAAGAACCCATTTTGATCAGAAGAACCCTTTTTGGGTTCTACAGAGAACCTTTAACATCCTAAGAACTGTTTTTGGAAGAAAGGGTTCTTTGATGATTCTTTGGAAGGCCAGAAGGATTATTTGGAAGGCAAGAAGGGTTCCACATAGAACCATATATAATATTTCCCAGCATGCTCTATTGCAGGGAGATTTTCAGAATTGTTTGTTTGTAATATCTGTGTTTTTGCTTGTATATTGAATGGTTGATTCATTTTATGCTACACAAAGATTAATAGCATACAGTTTTCTAAACGAATCCAATCTGTTAGTAATTTGATTTATTGCACCCATTACCCATTCCAGTATAGATGATTGAGGTAGTCTCAGTATTCAATATTCCCTATGCTGGTAGTCATTCTAAATGCAGGTTGCAGGTGAGTAACAGTTTAACTTGTTGGATATCCCAACTCTGGCCGAATTTCAATAGAAATTACACATCACTTTGCAAGCCAGCATAATGMGACTTGCAGACYTGGCCTGTAAACCAAGAGATTCCTAACACCACTGTGTTACTGTTAGGGTATAACTAGACCCTCAAAGAAGGGCCGTATGATACAGTATATGTAATGTGTCATAAATAATTACATTTGAAATGCTAATAAGGCTGGTGGAACCGTTCATAGAGGATTCTAGGAAGAATTCTCCAAAGATAAAATGGTTCTTGGTAGAATCTTTCATAGACGGTTCTAGGTAGAACCATATACAGTGAGTTATTTGAAGAACCCTACATAGAAGGGTTCTACCCAGCATGAAAAAGGGTTCCAATATGGGGACCCCACGAAGGACCCTGTATGTTTCTGCTTTTTTTACTAAGAGTTTAATTGAGAATTTGGCCTGCAAACTACATGATAAGAGTCTTGTAATAATGGATTACAATACAAACTCAACAGTATTTGTATTGATGGCAAGTGAGGTTTCATTAGCATAATAATTTGTTTTCATGTAGAAATGACTAGGATCAAGGGTCTGGGTGGAAGCTAATAGCTATTAACCCGTAAGAGTTCATTGTWTTTAGAAGGTCATACCAAGGAGAATTTTAAGAATTTTAAGACCCCTTGAAGTATAAAAAAATATATATATATACAGTATATATATATATGTTTGGTCTCACTGCTATTAGCCCATACAAACACATTGAATAACAGATTCACTAAATGGAACAGTCCCCCCCAAATGGAACAACAGTCCCCCCCAAAAAACCTAAAGGAAGTTTGTTCTGAAGTGTCTGTCCTATATCTGAGAGATATAAGAAAGATCAGGAAACATGTATTTAAGCCCTTATTTTGGGGGAGAGGGTTCTACRAAGCTATATGGAATTMTTTTAAGAAGGTSATACCAAAGATCACCCCATATTTTTGGCACTTKTCAGTCTCCATATATACTTGCATACATTTTTAAAACTGGTACCTGGGGACCTTCAGGCGAGTCTTGTGAGGCCTGTGGGCGTTGTAGAACATAATAGTTTTGTAGGCCAAACCGTTCGTACGCTGCAGTCGATTCTGTGAGAAGACTGATTTTCTGGATGCCTCATAGTCTGACGAACACCGCCTCTAGCTCTGTCACCTTGCACCCCAGATGCGGAGGTGCGACATCAGTGCATCCAATGCAAAAAAATACAGATACAGTATCTCTAGCTTAAACTGACAGATTCGTATGGAGATTTTTGTATTATGCTAATTCTATTTATGCGGGGGCGCGCACTTTGACTCTAGGGGGTTAAGTGGCATTGTATCTGGTCAGGCTCTTATGTTAATGCTAAGAACTGCCTTTGCTGTTGTAGAATGATGTGCTGATTTATTCACACTTTCCAATGGTTCTCCAGCCTGGTACCTAATCTGTTAGTGCTGTCTTGTCAAATCCTATGGTCATCATCAAGCATAGGAGTTGTCAAGGCAGCACAATCAGATCTAGGACCAGGCTAACTTGGTTATTAGAAATCATTAGTTCTGACATCGATCCTACAACTGTGAGGGAAGATGGTCACTGGAGAGGAACCCAGAGGATATTACAGACAGGATTGATGCGCCCCAGAAAGATAGTGAGTRCGTTGATTTGAACATAAGTGAGTCGCCCTCTTCTATAATTCTCCAGAATGGTCCAAATATGATCACAACACTGCAGTATTGGTTCATCTTATCATCGTTTACGAAGCTGAGGCGTCTGGAGGTCTTCTCCACAGCTGAGCAGCTACAAATCAGAGATAATGTCTTGGGCTCCGTCCCAAATGGCATTCTATTCCCTATATACTGCACTACTTTTGACCGGAGCCCTATAGGGCCAGGTCGAAAGTATTGCTCTATATAGGGAATAGGTGTCCATTTGGGAAGCGCATACTGCATACTGCATACTGACATTTTGCAGCCTGTGTGTGTGTGTGTGTGTGTGTGTGTGTGTGTGTGTGTGTGTGTGTGTGTGGTGTGGTGTGTGTGTGTGTGTGTGTGTGTGTGTGTGTGTGTGTGTTTGAAGGGCCGTGCACAAAACATTTGCGCAACTGCAGTCACAGACTCGTTGAGAAATGATGACTTCTTTAGTTAGATAAAAGCACTAGACGGCCATATCTTAATGGCAAATGAAATGACACAAAGAAATGACCCTTAGTCTCTAACGCTTGTCTTATTCACAATACTACTGCTACTACTATTAATAATAATAATAATAATAAAATATAAAACTAAGTAAAGTATTTTCCACAACTATTTTGAACTGGAATAAATGCTGCACTCTTAAACAATGGCCAACAGAATTCTAGCGGGGATGATGTATTGTTAGATATTACTGCACTGAGTTAGGAACGCAAGCATTTCGRATCACTCGCAATAACATCTGCTAAATGTGTATGCGACCAATAAAATTTGATTTAATTTGTGTGCGTGAGTTTTGTGTGTGATTAAGTACGCATATACGTGTGTGTGTGTGTGTGTGTGTGTGTGTGTGTGTGTGTGTGTGTGAGAGAGCGAGAGAGAGAGTGTCTGTGTGTTTGTGTGTGTATGCATACTCTATAAGTGTTTTTGTTTACTCACTGTGCATGTCTCAGTGCAACTGTTCCTCAATCTAGTACATACAGAGCGATAAGTAATTTACCATTTTAACAGTTCTTACAATGCAGACCAGGCAGCAGTGGGTCTAAATGGTTCAGTTTTTAGTGGGGCACAGCCTGGCAGTGGCTTAATCTCCCATTAGTCTGTAGCTAATGTGTTAGCTGCTCAGTTGACTAACTAATGAGCAGAGTGGTATACTATGAAGCAATCTAGATCTACTCAAGGTTTTCTAAAGCTAGCCAGCTTCAGTTAGTTAGCTTCACATTCCAGCTCAGGCTTCATCTGTACTACGATGGTGGATATTGCTCCTCCGGCTGCCTCTAACAATACACAGCAATACATACACATCTAAAAGTAAAATAATGGAATTAAGACATATATAAATATTAGAACGAGCAATGTCAGGGTCCGGAGTAGAACATTTATTAAAATAAAATACAAATAATATATATACAGTATGTGATGGGATGTATACACAGTATATGGATATAATATATAGTATATCTGAAGAATATATAGGATAGAATAGTATATTTACAGAAATAGTTCAAAAGGATAGCCCTACAGTATATACATATGAAATGGTAAAACAGCATGTAAACATTATTAAAGTGACCGGTCTTTCATTATTAAAGTGACCGGTCTTTCATTATTAAAGTGACCGGTCTTTCATTATTAAAGTGAGCAGTGTTCCATGTCTATGTACAGTACATTCGGAAATTATTCAGACCTCTTGACTTTTTCCATATTTTGTTACGTTACAGCCTTATTCTAAAATGGATTCAATTTATTTATTTGTTTAACAATCCACACACAATACCCCATAATGACAAAGCAAAAACAGGTTTTAACAAATGTGGACAAATGTATAAAACAAATTTTAAAAAATCAATATCACATTATATAAGTATTCAGACCCTTTACTCGGTACTTTGTTAAAGAACKTTTTGCAGTGATTACAGCCTCGAGTCTTCTTGGGTATGACYCTGCAAGCTTGGCAAATCTGTATAGTTTCTCCCATTCCTCCGTGCAGTGCCTCTCAAGCTCTGTCAGGTTGGATGGGGAGCGTCGCTGCACAGCTATTTTCAGGTCTCTCCAGAGATCGGGATCAAGTCTAGGCTCTGGCTGGGCCACTCAAGGACATTCAGAGACTTGTRCCGAAGCCACTCCTGTATTGTCTAAGTTGTGTGCTTAGGGACGTTGTCCTGTTAGAAGGTGAACTTCCGCCCCAATCTGAGGTCCTGAGCACTCTGGAGCAGGTTTTCATCGAGGATCTATCTGTACTTTACTCCGTTCCTCTTTAACCTCAATCCTGACTATTTCCCAGTCCCTGCCGCTGAAAAACATCACCACAGCATGATGCTGCCACCACTATCCTTCACATTAGGGATGGTGCCAGGTTTCCTCCAGACGTGATGATTGGCATTCAGGCCAACGAGTTCAATCTTGGTTTCATCTGACAAGAGAATCTTGTTTCTCATGGTCTGAGTCTTTTAGGTGCCTTTTGGCAAACTCAAAGCGGGCTGTCATGTGCCTTTTACTGAGGAGTGGCTTCCATCTGGCCARTCTACCATAAAGGCCTGATTGGAGGAGTGCTGCAGAGATGGTTGTCCTTCTGGAAGGTTCTCCCATCTCCACAGAGGAACTCTGGAGTTCTGTCAGAGTGACCATCGGGTTGTTGGTCACCTTCCTGACCAAAGCTCCTCTCCCCCAATTGCTCAGTTTGGCCGGGTGGCCAGCTCTAGGAAGAGTCTTGGTGMTTCCAAACTTCTTCRATTTAAGAATGATGGAGGCCAGAATGATGAAGGTCCCCCTTGGGACCTCAATGCTGCAGGCATTTTTTGGTAACCTTCCCCAGATCTGTGCCTCGACACAATCCTGTCTCGGAGCTCTAATGTCAATTTCTTTGAACTCATGGCTTGGTTTTTGCTCTGACATGCAGTGTCAACTGTGGGACCTTATATAAACAGGTGTGTGCCTTTCCAAATCATGTCCAATCAATTTAATTTACCACAGGTGGACTCCAATCAAGTTGGATGATCAACAGAAACAGCCTGCACCTGAGCTCATTTTTGAGTCTCATAGCAAAGGGCATTTCTGTTTTTTTAAAAACTTTTTATCAATTTGAAAACATTGTCATTATGGGGTATTGTGTGTAGATTGATGATGTGGAAAAAGTCAAGGGCTCCGAATACTTTTRGAATACACTGTACAAAGGCAGTAGCCTCTAAGGTGCAAGGTTGAGTAAGCGGGTGGTAGCCAGCTTGTGACGGTGACTAAAGTTCAGGGTAGGGTACTGGGCAGAGGCCGGCTAGTGGTGACTTTTTAGTAGCCTAGTGGCCTTGAGATAGTATCTCGGTCCAAGCTTTGTGGCACCTGTACTGACCTCGCCTTCTGGATGGTAGCGGGGTGAACAGGCCGTGGCTCGGATGGCTGAGGTTCTTGATGATCTTTTTGGACTTCATGTGACACACAGAGCTAAAATGATAMAAAAGTTATTAACATTTCCATGCAAAGTGACTTCCTAGCCAATCAGACGCTTCAGTACCCTGATGATCCCCCTGCTCATTCTCCTGTTGGTTAATTGATCTGTGAAAGGATCAGCGTGATGGCACAACCTTGAGCAGAGTGTMTGTGTGTGTGCATGTGTTTAACTATTCTTGTGGGGACCAGAAGTCCCTACAAGAATAGTAAACGAACAAAAAGTTGACCAGCTGGGGACATTTTGTTAGTCCCCACAAGGTKAAATGCTARTTCTAGGGGGTTTAGGGTTAAGGTTAGAATTAGTGTTAGGGTTAGAATTAAGTTAAATATTAAGGTTAGGAGCTAGGGTTAGTTGTAGGGTTAGGGTTAGGAGCTAGGGTTAGGTTTAGGGTTAGGATAAAGTTTAGGTTTTTGGGTTAGGGTTAGGGTTAYGGTTAGGGTTAAGGTTAGGGTTAGGGTAAGAGTACGGGTTAGGATTAGGGTTATGTTTAGGGTTAGGGGTTAGGGAAAATAGGATTRTGAATGGGACTGAATTGTATGTCCCCACAAGGTTAGCTGTACAAGACTGTGTGCGTGTGTGTGTGTGCATCCAATCACTCCCGCTGTCTCGAACTACTCTGTTTGGCAACATGATGCTAGTGATGGGTGGCAGGTAGCCTAGCGGTTAAGAGTGCTGGGTCAGTAACCGAAAGGTCACTGGTTTGAATCCCCAATGTGACTTGGTGAAAAATATGTCAATGTGCCCTTGAGCAAGGCACTTAACCCTAATTGCTCCTGTAACTCTGTACGTTTCCATGGAAACAACAACAAAACAATTTGTTCATTTTTTCTTCCTCTATTTCTTCTTTTTTTCCTTCCCTCCATTCCTTTTTGCGGTAGGTACCATTATTTGTAATGGCCCTTGTCCGGTGTTGGTGAGATGAATGCTTTATGCAGATGAATGAAATGCCCGAGTGTTTATAAAGACAAAATATGTTCTGCTGAGGCCCAGTACTACTCTAATGGGGGACAGAACCCTTCTCATCCATCTACTGCTGCTCGGGTGGGCTCCACACAGACAAAACCAAGATATGTGGAACATTATATTTTTGTATACAACGCAGTAGCGTACCTATGTAGCGGACATGAGTCAGGCATGGTTGCTCATGGTCACGTGATGAGGTAGCCCCACCTTGCAAACTTCAAAACCAGTGTCTGGCCTTGGTCCCTAACAGTCTAAGACCTTGGTTGCTCCCGTAGGAGACCTGAATTCGTGTCCTGTGTCCAGTGGCGGATTTAGGTATAGGCGACATGGGCAGCATCTTGCRGGGGGCCATACAAGCTATACAACCGCCACCGCCTGTGTCCATAGTCTATATAGCCTACATTAACCCCAAAACATTTCTTTAAATGTRTTCAAGAAATGAKKTTTTAAAYCCACACAATACAGGCTTTCAATCCACACCARYATATTGCCAAATTATACATAGCCTAACTATAAAACGTGGGCGAGCATCCACACTGGAGTAAAGTTTATCCTTCTACAGTAGGCCTACATCTGTCAATCAACTGATGTTCCAAATCAGCTCATCAACCAGGGAAACACAAACAGWAGCCTATTATCGGTTTTGACACCTTTCATTYTGTGACAATGGATAGGCTAACGGGTAGCCTACAGAATGTAGCCTATTGGAATATAATCAAATAACAACAAGCTTATTGCAACCATAGGGGRGGCAGGTAGCCTAGTGGTTAGAGCGTTGGGCRGGTAACCAAAAGGTTGCTAGATCAAAACCCCGAGCTGACAAGGTAAAAATCTGTCGTTCTGCTCCTAAACAAGGCAGTTAACCCACTGTTCCTAGGCCYTCATTGTAAATAAGAATTTGTTCTTAACTGAWGATGGCACTAGATTATTGCCAGCTGATGGCCTAGAATCAGTCAGATCAAGCGTTACCCAGCCAAAACCCAAATAGCTGATGTTTTGGCGGTGTCAGAGGTGTGTCAGAACTTTGTTGGAGCTGTCAAATCTGCTCTTGATCATTGTCACTCATGTCCGRCGTTAGAATGAGACCAAGGTGCAGCGTGGTAGGCGTACATTTTCTTTTAATAATATGAACACCGAACAAAACAACAAAAGCACAAACGAAACTTGAAGCTACTGTTGTGRACTCAGGCAGCTAAATGTAGACAAGATCKCACAAACACAATYGGAAAAATGGCTACCTAAATATGATCCACAATCAGAGACAACGATAAACAGCTGCGTCTGATTGGGAACCATATCAGGCCAACATAGATATACAAATACCTAGATGACCCTGCTTATAGCCTGGTCTTTTAGTGGACATGAGGACACAAAAGGATCAGTAGTCCCGCAATACAGGCAACTCTTCATGTTAAGCCTACGTAAACGTTCGGCTGGAGACAACCTAGTTGCATCGGCTCGGGAAGTGGTGAATTGGCAGACTTTGGAGACTCTCGGGGGAACTTGGGTAGCCTCGGATTCTCTCGGAAACGGAGATGTCTGGGATTTCTGGGATGCCTTGGAGGCGAGGTGGAATCAGACCTTCTCCCCTTCCTACGTTCCCGTAGTCTCCCATCGATTCGGATGTTCAAGGCGATGAGCAAGTCAAGATCCGTCGGTAGTTACTGGGCTGCTAGCTCGTCCTTAACTTCCTCCGATAATCTGTGCAGGAACGTGTCGAACAGCGATTACAAGTTTGAGGCACTCTCAGTCGCCAAAGTGCTGAAATCAACCTCACTGTGGGAGTCTTTGCCGAAGCATCTTCTGGGCAGCCTCTCTCCCGGACAATGGAGGACCGAAAACCTTTTTCACCTCAGCCACGAGCTGCTCCAGACTGAAGCCTAAGGCAGACTGTTGTTCCCACACTGCCTTAGCCCTGGTGGGAGCCCTCCCTGACATCAGTGTGATGAGGTACGCTATCTTCAAGCTATCTGAGGGTAAGGAGGAGGGCTGCAGCTCGAAGATGATGGAACACTGAGTGAGAAACGCCTGACAGGTTTCCAACTCTCAGGGAASTGTTCCGGAAGAGGTAAACGGGGTTATCGGGAAGCTGTMGTGGCCGGGAGAGACGCGCTGCTGACAGCCAGGTTACTGAGGGGCTGGGAGGTTACCGTCATACCCTCAGGATTGCTCGAGCAATGTATCCAARGCGCGGTCATGGCATTCAGCCAAGGTCTGGATACCTTCCGTAAGACCACAAAGCAACTCCTTGTAACCTTCCAGTGGTGGCTCCTTGGGAGGAGACGACGTTGCAGAGCTGGTCCGATTCTGCTGGGTGCGTCATGGCCAGTTCATACTATCGTGGCTCAGGATAAGACTCAGATGCAGACAGTTCGAAATAAGAAACGTTTATTTACAAAACAGGGGACAGGCAAACAAAAGGTCCAAGGCACGCAGAGGTCAGTAATCCAGAGCAGAGTCCGAGAGGCACAGAAAAACGCTGGTAGGCTTGACYAGACAAGACAAACTGGCAAAAGACAAACAGAGAACACAGGTATAAATGTACCGGGGATAATGGGGAAGATGGGCGACACCTGGAGGGGGTGGAGACAAGCACAAAGACAGGTGAAACAGATCAGAGTGTGACAGAATTTATTCTGCCACTGTGTRTCGGCCTTAGGTGTATATCACGGTCGCAAGGCATATGAACTAACAGGTTATAAAGCAAACAATGCTATTATCACAACACATATGTTGTAATATAGTTGTTTTTTCTGGCTTGGCTTCCCCAGTGATTTTACCCACAAAACACTACTGCATCTGACTGGTGTTTCCAATATATATTTTTAATCCTATCCAATTGGTTTTCAAGCCTTTACAGATCAGTTTTATTTTGTTTAATAATGTTTAGCTTAGCAGAGCTGAAATAAGTCAAGTGTTTAATTAAATAACCAAGGGGACTGTGCTGGTTACACTCAAGGCTTTGTCGGTTTTCCATCATCAACTTTTGATTAATATGATCTCTCTCTCTCTCTCTCTCTCTCTCTCTTCTCTCTCTCTCTCTCTCTCTCTCTCTCTCTCTCTCTCTCTCTCTCTCCTCTCTCTCTCTCTCTCTCTCTCTCTCTCTCTCTCTTCTCTCTCTCTCTCTCCTCTCTCTCTCTCTCTCTCTCTCTCTCTCTCTCTCTCTCTCTCTCTCTCTCTCTCTCTCTCTCTCTCTCTCTCTTCTCTCTCTCTCTCTCTCTCTCCTCCTCTCTCTTCTCTCTCTCTCTCTCTCTCTCTCTCTCTCTCTCTCTCTCCTCTCTCTCTCCTCTGCTCTCTCTCTCTCTCTCTCTTCTCTCTCTCTCTCTCTCTCTCTCTCCTCTCTTCTCTCTCTCTCTCTCTCTCTCTCTCTCTCCAAAGGGAGTGGACCAAAGCGCAGTGGAAAGTGTTCATGATTTTTATTTTCAAAAAACACTCAAACAAAATAACCAAAGTGAAAACGAAAGCACACAGTTCTGTCAGGTAAGACACGAAACAGAAAACAAGATCCCACAAAACCCAAATGGAAAATGACAACTTATATWTGATCCCCAATCAGAGACAACGATAGACAGCTGCCTCTGATTGGGAACCACACTCGGCCAAACACAAAGAAATAGAAAACATAGAATTTCCCACCCGAGTCACACCCTGACCTAACCAAACATAGAGAATAATAAGGATCTCTAAGGTCAGGGTGTGACACTCTCTCTCTCTCTCTCTCTCACACACATTTGAATTACCTGAAGCAGCAGGAAAATTCTCCATGTCAAAGATCCGACATTTGTATGTTAGAAAGAATTGAATCTACTGCGTGAAAGGGCTCTTTCTCAATATATTTGGGGTGTGAGTTGTCTATAGACACATATTTCTTATTCCATTGTAAAAATAATGCCCCGTGTGAAGAATACTTGGATTTTTAGCATGTTTGTTATAGATGCCATTTAGCAGACAATTTTATTCAAAGCGACTTACAGTCATGCGTGCACACATTTGACATGTTACATGTAAACATGTGCTATGTTTCCTGCTCAAATCCTTTGGTGTAGGCTACAGAGAATCCTGGAAAAAGACATGCCCCTGAGGCTGGAGATTGTGGTAGTGCGTTTCTCATCCTGAGGGAAGACAAACTCTCTGATAGTCAAAATAACTGCGAAGGACAACCAGCTGCAATAGGCCAGATAGGACAAACACTTCAAATATTTATGTTTTATAGTATGTTATGTTTCAACAATTACATACCATTCGATTTAAAGCCATGGTATTGTCATGATTAAAAGTATCATCATGGCCAGAGACAAGGATCTCCTGGCTCGCACGGAACGTTCCTTTTCCACCAAATTCTTTCAAGGTTTTGTTGCGAGTGTGGCTGCATTTGAAGTTAAAGGGGTTTGGATGCTCAAAATGTTGATCTTTGATAATCGCATATCAGCAGAATATTGGACAAAATGATACATAGACCTTTATCTCATAGAAGAGCATGGCCTCCAACCCTATGGGCCTCCCAAGTGGCACAGCGGTCTTAGGCACTGCATCTCAGTGCTAGAGTCGTCACTACAAACCCAGGTTTGATTCCAGGCTGTATCACAACCGGCCGTGATCGTGAGTCCCACAGGGTGGTGCATATTTGGCCCAGTGTCGTCCGGGTTAGGGGGGGGGGTTTACAAGTAGGCTGTCATTGTAAATAAGAATTTGTTCTTAACTGACTTGCCTAGTTAAATAAAAAGAAATGTCAGCTACCACTCGTTACATGTCACATGTTTGATTTAGGGGGAAAAGGGGAGAGAAAACTGAACACAGCCAAACAAAATTGCAGGAAAGCTGACGCTCTCAGAAACATAATTTCCCCTTACCTCCTGTGTAATCATAAATAAATATGACTTTTTTTGCCCTCTCTTTCTTTTCTCTTTCTCTCTCTCTCCCTCCCGCTGCCCTGACATACAGTACAGTATAGAGCTGTTGGCAAATGTATTTTTCCTCGTTCTTTAATTCAGCAGAATTGGATGTAGGAGCTTGTGTAATGGTCCCCTGGAGGCGAGGAATTATGAGAGGCAAAGAGAAACTCTGTAATTACCATCTAGGCCTTGGGCCTGCTTCCACCAAAAGCACATTAGCCACTTCAAACACTCACAGAGAAACGCAAACATTGGAGGCAGATAACTACTGTGGTATAGAGAGGGGTAAGCCTTCTAACCGCCCCCCCTCCCGTTATACTCTCATGTGACTGGGATGTTTATATCAGAACYGCATTTAGAGGGAGAATGCTTTTTAAATGCCTCTTCTGGTGTTTTTGTTTTCTTAATCACAGTTTTGCCGTACAGCATCGTAGATGCTGATGGAGCACACAATGATGGAGGGGAGTTTTATGTTTACATGTACTGTTCTTACATCTACAACAGTGGGTTTTGTCATAGCAATATTGTGACAGTACAGTACATTCTACTCATTCTGTTGAGTCTTACCTGTTGCCCTTTGTCCATACCTTATAATCAGCCATGTAATTAGTGTGCTATTAAACAAACTTCCTTTAACAGGCAGGCTAATCGCTAATCGACAGACTACAGTTTGACTACAGTTTGACTTTAGTTTGTGCACCCCAGGAAAATTAGCTGCTGGGAGCAACAGCTAATAGGGATCCTAATAAACGAACCTAAAAAATAAATACAAGGTCGGGTTTGCTTCACATTTCACTCAAAGCTACCTTTGTGACATCAGCCTCATACCTCTGCAGTGGAAACGTCTCGTACATGGGRGATTCTGCGGAGGCAGAATTTTTGGGGGGTATATCAGATTGTTCTGTCAATTCTCACATATGCATTTCATTGAGAGGTAAGATGTTTGACATGCTTTTTTACATTTGTATCACAAACCATTTTTTAAATCATGATTTGTACTTGTGGAGTATATTGTAGAGCACTAGTATTCAACTCTTACACTAGGAGGTCCGGAGCCTGCTGGTTTTCTGTTCTACCTAATCATTAATTGCACCCAGCTGTCCCAGGGAAACAATGCAGAAATGCAGTGGACTGGCAGAGTTGAGTTTGAGGGTTGTAGAGTATATTGTTCCACACAATATGTCTTAAAATGAACAAAATCAAAAAGGGTACATTTGATACATTCACATACATATTTTGTATGTTGAATAAATTCATGTGGAAATGTATATTTCAGAATCTGGACACACTCCATATATTAGAGCACACTATAAGGAGTATAATGACTCCAAGATGTCTGTATTATGTACTGTTCACGGATCATAAGGCCTTACAGGAGGCATGTTTAGGTCTAAAAAGGGCCCAAAATGTCAACTTTCATCATGACAAAAAAAAAGTTATACAAATGTAAATGTAAAAAGCATGTCAAACATCCTTCCTCCCAAATMAAGTTTCTATGTGAGAACTGRCAGAACAATCTGAAATACCCAAAATATTTTCCATCTACGCTGGCGTGGAATCGCCCACATGAAAGCTAAAGGACCGCCACACACTACACTCGCTCTTATCAAGCTGACTAATCTAATGGCATTTGTATTTTATGTGTATTATTAGGTTTTACTAAAGTATCTCAAAGCCTCATCTGTACCCTTCAGAACCACCATCGACCCGGTAATGCAGCCCCCTAAGCTCTGACCCAGATCAATAACTCTCAAAAATGCATTTATAACACCCGCAGATAAATGGAGAGATGATCTAAGAGACCTCTATGGGATTTRGGCTCTGGTCAAAAGCAGTGCACTATACGAGGGGAAGAGATGTGTCAGAACGCCAAAGTGACTTTCAGCTGATGGTMTAGATGTGAGAAGTACGAGTAATCTAGGCACAAATGTCAGCTCCACATGATATCGTTAACATTARTAATTTAAAAATCATTCAGACACTTTTATGTTGCCTGATCTGAAGCCCATGCTGTGTGRGTTTACAATTTTGAAACTGGTAGTGAACGAATGAGTAAAATGAACAATGTCATTTAGTAATAGTTCATGAATGCTTTTCATATCAAACTATCTATCATTTTATTTTCCTCTGCTTGGAAAGGTAACGTCTACAGAATTAACCTAAAAGGCAGAGTACTTTCAGAGTTCACCCCTCTTTCCAACAGGGTGGTTATCACCCCCTCGCTCTCCTTCTCTCCCTCTCTCCTTCTTTCTCTCTTGGTCTTTCCCCTCTCTCTCTTCCCCTCTCTCTCACCCTCCCTCTCTCTCATCCCACTGTCTCTCTCTCTCTCCCTCGTCTTCTCTCTTAGTGAGATTGGGAGCAGTTCCACTCCACTGATTTCATTTTCATTAGTGTGAAATTGGAGACGGTATCCGTGGTTATCTGTGGGTGGCTAAATCGGCAAAGGCTGTTGACCCTACCTGACCTGGCTTATACCCAGCGAGCTTGTAAACCACCTAAACCCACTAAACCCTAGTCAAGAACCACCGCTGAGCCACCATGGAATGGGATCCATCCCAAATAGCACCCTATTCCCTATATAGTGTAAGAGAAGCAACAACCATAGAAGAGTTAGTGTTATAATCCACAATCAACAGACCTAGAGTTACAAGTGCTGAGCCTCCGTGCATTATATTCATTACCAAGCCTAGGTGCTTGGGGGGAGGAGAGGAGAGTAGATGAGAGGAGGCAACAGTACATTGCTGTGAAAAAGTATTTGCCCCATTTCAGATTTTCTCTATTTTTGCATATTTTTGAGACTGAATATATCAGATCTTCAATCGAAACCTAATATTAGATCAGGGGAACCTGAGTGAACAAATAACACAAACATTTGGCCAGATTGTTCTTTAAGATGTTCAAATGTTTATAGATGACCAMCAGGGTCAAATAATAATCACAGTGGATATAGKGMGTGCAACAGGTCAGCACCTCAGGAGTAAATGTCAGTTGGATTTTCAGAGTCAAAACAGCAGGTTATTGGACAAGGTAGCACGTCCTGTGAATAGGTCAGGGTTCCATAGCCGCAGACAGAAAAGCAGAAACTGGATCAGCAGCATGACCAGGTGGACTGGGGACTGGGACAGCCAGGAGTGGTCAGGCCAGGTAGTCCTGAGGCAAGGTCCTTGGGCTCAGGTSCTCCAGGAGAGGAGAGAGAYAGAGAGCGAGAGAGAGGGGAATTAGAGGGAATATACTTAAGATCAAACAGGAGACCCGATAAGACAGGAAAATTACACCAGATAGGACAGACTGACCCTAGSCCCCAGCACATAGAGTATTTCAGCATAYATACTGGAGACTGGGACASTGGGGGTCATGGGACACTTTGGCCCCYTCCGAGAAATACCCCTGGACAGGGCCAACCAGACAGGATATAACCTCACTCACTTCGCCAAAGCACAGCCCCCACACCGCCAGAAGGATATAAACAGACCACCAACTTACTACCCTGAGATAAGGTGGAGTATAGCCCATGAAGATCTCCCCTATCGCACAAGCCTGAGGGGGCGCAAAAACGGACATGAAGATCACGTCAGTGGTTCAACCCATTCAAGTCGAGTATAGTYCAAAAAAGCCTGGCATGCCGGGATGCACCCCTCCTAGGGATGGCATGGGAGAGCACTAGCAAGCCAGAGTCTCAGCCCCCTAATAGGGTCAGAGGCAGAGAATCCCAGTGGAGTGAGAGGAGCAGACCAGGCAGAGACCACAAGGGTGGTTTTTCACTCCAGGGCCTTGCCGTTCACCTTCTCACACATGGGCCAAGTCAACAAACAGATTACCGACCATTTCGAATCCCACCATACCTTCTCCGCTATGCAATCTGGTTTCAGAGCTGGTCATGGGTGCACCTCAGCCACGCTCAAGGTCCTAAACGATATCCTAACCGCCATCGATAAGAAACAATACTGTGCAGCCGTATTCATTGACCTGGCCAAGGCTTTCGACTCTGTCAATCACCACATCCTCATCGGCAGATGGTTTCTCAAATGATTGCCTCGCCTGGTTCACCAACTACTTCTCTGATAGAGGTCAGTGTGTCAAATCGGAGGGCCTGTTGTCCGGGCCTCTGGCAGTCTCTATGGGGGTGCCATAGGGTTCAATTCTTGGACCGACTCTCTTCTCTGTATACATCAATTATGTTGCTCTTGCTGCTGGTGAGTCTCTGATCCACCTCTACGCAGACGACACCATTCTGTATACTRCTGGCCCTTCTTTGGACACTGTGTTAACAACCCTCCAGACGAGTTTCAATGCCATACAACTCTCCTTCCGTGGCCTCCAATTGCTCTTAAATARWAGTAAAACTAAATGCATGCTCTTCAACCGATCGCTGCCTGCACCTGCCCGCCCGTCCAACATCACTACTCTGGACGGTTCTGACTTAAAATATGTGGACAACTACAAATACCTAGGTGTCTGGTTAGACTGTAAACTGTGAGCTGAGAGCAAAATAACCAGACGGGAAATTGACAATGACTTATTAATAGGCACAAATGAATTTTAATCATTTGGTTGCAGTCCTCAAAGATTGAATTGTATTGAATCAAATTAATCAGATCCAATGATTTACCGCCAGTAGTGCGTGGTGCCTCTATTTTAATTTGAAATGCCTACTCCTTGCAAAATATATTTTTTTCAAATTAAGGCCAAGGATTGTCCTGAATTTCAAGAATGTCTGAATTGCTTCACCTTGCTTTTCTGGTTGCCTCGATGCATGTTTCGCATTCCAATTAATTCATATCTACAGGAGTGCAAATTTCACCATTGCTCGGAATGTGACGATATTTTGGCACATGAGAATATGGCAAATATGAGTAAATTCTTGCATTCTATCCATGCTGACTTTCGCTGGCTACTTGAGACATGAAACAGATAGGTGGGAGGGCATACAGGGTGTCGGCGATTTATGAATGCTCAATTTGCCAAAATGGGTAAAGGAAACCCTTCAACCACTTAATTTTAATTAAACAATGTAGGTTTTTTACGTGTTACATTATTACATCCGTCTGTTTTATCGACACAAGAGAGTTCAATGGAAATGCACAGCAGTAGGCAATTGTCYCATCCTATTTTCTATGTAAACATTGTAAATGTCTAGAGAAAAATCACTGGACAAGTTAATGGAAACATAGCTACTGATGCAAAAAATACATATATTGTTCAGATAAAATTACAACATAGGTGTACGTTCTGAGAACGTAGCCCATAACGTTCTGAGAACCTAGCCCATAACGTTCAGAGAACCATATGTTTCTTAGAGCTTGGTGAGATTGTAGTTGTTCTATGGTTATTTTGCATTTAACCTTCCCACAACTTTCTGGGAATGGTGCAGGATAGTTGGTTMGTTTTGAAACATTCTCAGCACATTTAAGGAACTTGACAAAAAAAAAAAAAAATCTTGGTATTTCATTACTTTAATAGAACATTAAATGTTTCCTACAGGTTTCATCATGGTCCTATTTAAAGTAATATTTTCAAATTGTTCCAAGAACATTAAGAACACTTTCCATACAAACCACAAGAAAACTTTTGTAACGTTCAGTGAACGTTCTAAGAATGTTATTTAAAAACATATACATTCCGTTCTCAGCGTCAACAGAGGTRTCTATCTTCTATCTTGTTAAGCGTGTTCATTGGCTMCGCCAACTAATTGGCCACACCTAATCTCAATGAGTGCTTGTTTACTTTGAAATGGATTTTGTTTGAATAGACTAAAATGAACAGCTTTTTATGAGTAAAAAAACCCAGCATGCAAGCTCCATCCTGGTGGCGCATTGGACTAATGCCATGGATAGAGAACAGAAGATTATAGCTTTGAATCTCACTGGTACAATGTCACAATAAAAAATAATTGTGTTTGCATTATTGATGAATAAGGAAATGAATTTCCATGTGCCGTATCTATGCATGGAGTTCAAAAAAGTTAACCCAAAATAAGCTAGCAGTGTTACTGAAAGTCTTATTGAAACATTCTACCAGGAATCAAGGTAAGACCCAATGAACAATGTTTATTGTAACCACAGGGGCAGGTAAACGACAGGTCAAGGCAGGCAGGGGTCAATATTAATCCACAGCTGAGGCCAAGGTACAGCACGGCAGGCAGGCTCAGGGTCAGAGACAGACAGTGGTCAGGTGGGCAGGTACAAGGTCAGGACAGGCAAAGGTCAAAAACCAGGAGGACGAGAAACAGAGAGACTAGGGAAAAACAGGAGCTGAGACAAAACGCTGGTAGGCTTGAACAAACAAGACGAACTGTCAACAGACAGACAGAAAAGAGGGGTGGAGACAAGCACAAGGACAGGTGAAACAGATCAGAGACTGACACATTCAATGAAAGTTATTTAAAAAATCTCAAAATAATCTTTAATTTCCATTGTCAGAGCATTAGTAGAACCTCCCAGTGAAGATATCATTATTTTGTGTAAATCAATGTCAAGTAGAAAAAACTATGACAATGTATGCAAGTCACTCTGGATAAGAGCGTCCACTAAATGACAAAAATTAAAAAAGTAAGCATATATTTTCGATCAAACACTTTGGTTTTAGAAGTGGTGAGGCATACCCAAAAAACTTCTGGGGGAGGTTATGGTTATCTGAGGCTCATTTCCTGCATTTTTACACAATGCAATATACCATCTCTATTAGAACAAAAAGTAAGCAAAATGCCCACAGTGATCAAGCTAGGMAAGAGATCATTATTACATATTTTTAAGTGATTAAAACTTCTTAAGGCTAGGTGGGACGCTAGCACCCCATCTCGATAACATCCGATGAAATTGCAGAGCACGAAATTCAAAATGCAAAAATCGTAATATTAAACATTCATGAAAATACAAGTGTCATACATCATTTAAAAACTTAATTTCTTGTTAATCCAGCCGCTTTGTCAGATTTCAAAAAGGCTTTACGGTGAAAGCATACCATGCGATTATCTGAGGACAGCGCCCCGCATACAAAATCATTAAAAACATTTTCCAAACCAGCAGAGGCGTCACAAATGTCYGAAATAGCGCTAAAATAAATCACTTATCTTTGAAGATCTTCCTCTGTTTGCAATCCCAAGGGTCCCAGCTACAAAACAAATGGTTGTTTTGTTTGATAAAGTCCTTCTTTATATCCCCAAAAAGTCAGTTTAGTTGGAGCGTTTGATTCAYTAACCCACCCGCTCCAGTCYTTCAACATGCAGACAAAGCAATCSCAAAAGTTACCAATAAACTTCGTCCAAACAAGTCAAACAATGTTTCTAATCAATCCTCAGGTACCCTAATATGTAAATAATTGATCACATTATAGCTACATATCTAAACAAAAGACTCCACTATGCAAGTAACCATTTCACTACACCTTCTGTATCCTGTGCATGTGACAAATAAACTTTGATTTTATTTGATATAGTATGTGTTTACCAAAGACGGTAATGTAAAGAACATGACCCGCACCAAAGTCAAATTAGGATATGTTAGGGCAACGAGACAGTGTCCAAATTGAAAAATTCTCTGGTAGAATGCACTGCTTTTATTTCATCGCACTAACAACCGTAAGCAATTTTTTTGTAATTGGCTCGCCATTAACTTGTAAATAATGATCTTGTTGTGAGTTTCTTTTCCTGTAATAATGAAGACAAATTAGCTAAAGTCAAGACGTTGTCAGCTATGATATGGTCATTATCTGAACTGGCTAGCCAGCTAACTCAACATTAGCTAGCTAGCTAACAAGCTAGAAATGAACCAAAGCATTGTTTAGAAAGTTGCTTTTAAGTTTCCTCGTTTGCTAGATTTACGTATATATATATATATATTCATTTTTAAACGGGTAGGTTTATTGGTGATAAAATACACTAGTTATGCTATTTTGGACCACCAGGCAGTTGATTTCATGCAACCTGTTGTTTTTGTCTTCATACTTTTTCATAACGACAARGATAAGTTTGATGTCAGARGACAATAGAATGTTCATGATGTCACTGTGGCAACTGCCGATATACGGTGTATAAACCAGCCTTTAGTCTTGAAATCTTTGGTTGTTTAGTACATGGCCTCACATGTGAATCCTTAAAGAGATGGGTGGGGCTAAGGCTTAAGAGGGTGTAAACAAAGAAGGTACAAGCAMAATTACTTTCCCATTGTTCCTCAACTGTAGTGTATGATATACAAATGTCTAGCTCTGAGTCTACTTAGTTTGACATGTTTTGTGCCATCGGGAAAAGCCTCTATCAACCCTAAACACAGTTTGGAAATCATCTTTGGAGGTTTGTCAGACTGCCTTAAAATAGCATCCAGTGTTTGCTGCACAGAGAGAATAAAGTCTTGTATCTGCAAAAATCCAACTTACCTCCATTACAGACTGGTCTTACCTGTCTGCCTGACCCTGCTGACCCTGTCACATTTTAATCCTCCTAAAATAATTACCTTGGTGTACATTTATACATTACATTATCCAAGAATAGAGTCAATGGTTCAATAATTGAAGTGACCATTATTCCCAGATCCCAGACTGTAACTTTAAGCTGCTGTCCTGTAGTTACTGTAGGTCTACCCATCAAGTCAAGAAGGAACTTTGTATCATTCACTGATATTGTTCTGGGACCCCTGTAACCATCTGATCTTACTAAGACATGATGAGCATAGAGTTGTGTACTGACTGCACTAGAGGGCTGCATTTTTTGTTGTTCCACAGATTATTTTCAAACGGTCCTCTGTCTGCTTTGTATGTGTTAGCCTACCTACTGTATTAAAAACACATCTTTTTCGCATTATTCACACACTCTGATTTCTTTGCRTCAACTTCAGTAGCCTACCTCTCCTAGTTGGGCGTGAGAGTTCAAGTGTGCCTAGTATTTGTGGTCTCATTGAAATAGAGTAGGCTGCCTACATGGGCYGAGAATCACGTGGCWGTTGAATATGGCATTCATTTCAATATGAATGTAGTTTACTACAGTGTTTGTAAATAAATATTGATAATGGAAATAAGTGGAGGGCGCTCAACCAACGTGAGTCAAAGTACAATAAAAACAGGGAATCATCATTGAAATGGTAAAGGCATATGTGCCTATTTATTTTCAATAACTATTGATTACCAATAGCAGCAGGTAGCCTAGTGGTTAGAGTGTTGGGCCAGTAACCGAAAGGTTGCTAGATCGAATCCCCGAGCTGACAAGGTATAAATCTATCATTCTTCCCCTGAACAAGGCAGTTAACCCACTGTTCTCCAGTAGGCTGTCTTCCTAACTGACTTGCCTGGTTAAATACCAATTTATTTGTCTTTTCCTGGAAATTATGTAAAATAGGCCTATGCAAAACGTAGRATGTGTCACTTTCGTCATTCTTGCTGCTTCCAGTTCAGTAGCCATACCTGCGAGATCTCGTGTGTGTGTGGTCTCAATTAAATAGAGTAGGCTATATWTTATTTTATCTTTATTTAACTAGGCAAGTCAGTTAAGAACAAATTCTTATTTTCAATGACGGCCTAGGAACAGTGGATTAACTGCCTTGTTCAGGGGCAGAACGACAGATTTGTACCTTGTCAGCTCGGGGACTCGTTCTTGCAACCTTTCGGTTACTAGTCCAACGCTCTAACCACTAGGCTATGCATTGGCGGAGAAGCACGGGGCAGTTATATTTCCAAGGAAATGTACTTCCTAAATAGGTCTATTATTAGGCTATTGTTTACTACATTGCCTAGAAATAGGCSTAAATATTGATCACTCATATTTCTCCGTCTGAAAATATTCCCACTCCTAAAAGATAGGCTATAAAAATAGCTCAAGAGAAAGTGCAAGTCTCTCCAACTCTGCTCTCTTCAAACTACATCTAGCATATTGGCTGATATAGCCCAGTAATACAGTATAAGMGCCATGTACAAATCTCRGGAAATGTAACCTATTTCTTAAGTTATTTTTGCGCATTTGATATTGCATATAGGGTGCAGAATTGCTGGGACCACGGCTGGCATGTGAGCTGCCCCACATACGCCGAAYAAAACATTGCAGGACTGCGGTTGGGTTTGGGACCAGTTCTTGCTGTAGCGGGTGGGAGTTGGACAGAAAGCCACCGAGTGCAGGCCGAAGCGGGATGAAGAAATCCTCACAGACCTCTATTGTGCACCATGACAGTGAAGCCTGTAACATTAGAGCTGTTTATTAGTGTGTCAGTGTGAGAAGTAGGGAATTCGAATGTTACATTGCCATACTGCCTAATAAAACTCACATTGCATTGAAAAATCTTCAGAATAGCAATATTCAATTGGTTGGCTGATGTGTTCATCATTTGATTCAGGTCTAGTGTGATTGAGGCAAAAATAATAGCTAACGTTAGCCAACTTTTGGCCAGCGCTCTCTAACGGTACATCAACTGGCGAAAGCTAGCCAAGTATATTTACTTCTGACTGGACAAAACAAAGGCTAAAAAACATTTCCATACAAACAACAGTTGTTAGATAGTAATATTAGCCACCTCATATCGCTATCTGGCAGATAACTAGAGGCTAGAGCTGATCTGGCTGTGGTAGCTACTAGCTAGTATAGCTTATTCATTCACCTCAGTCGAGAGAGGATGAAACATTAGCTAACGTTACATGTCAGTTGCAATACTCACACAGCTCTGCGAATAAACACTAGTTTATTTTTTTATGTTTTAGTTAAAGAACAGTTACCTTGCCAGCTACATCAGTCAACTAAATAGTAGCCAGTTTCTGCTCTGCTTACTTTTACATCTCGGTGAGTGCAACACATACACTCTGTACTATGCTCAACTCTCCCGTGCTGGTCCGCTCAGTGGTGTCCATGCGGTCCTAAATCCAGCCTGCTGAACACTCCAAACAGCCTACCCGACCACTTGGAGGCYTCCGCATGGTTCTAAAGCACACCGATGCCACTTTTTGTATCACATTGCAGCGATAAAACTGGGGGGGGCAAAAATTTGGCGGCACATGACCCCCCCCTCCCTTCCGCAGAGAAAGCTGCGCCCCTGTTTTGGATCAATGGTTGTGTGGTGAAAGATATATCCAAACAAAATGAATGCACAATAAATAGGTTTTGAATATAAGACTTGCTGCGTTACAAGTGTTTGAAGTTTAGAAAATGTACCAAAAAAACTGTAATATATTCCCCCGAAGGCTCAGGAACAGGCTGGTTGTCACAGGAACACACCACCCCTCTACTTCTCCTCAGCTGTCCTTCTCTCACACCTCCATCTCCACCCACGCAAACACATGCACACGCACGTGCACACGCACACACACACACACACACCACAGCAGTGCCCTAAACTTTTAACACCTTGGCCTTTCATTCCCTCACCCTCTCCTTCCTCCTCCTCTCATCCTTTCATCATCATTACCTCATACTCTACATCCTCAGACCTCTATAATCCCCAGATTTCCTTTCAATGATATGTTCATCTCTTCCTTATCATCGTTACTTAATTCAAGAGAGTTAGATTCAGCCTCATTTGACTGTTTCTCTAATGAGTATCATTGGCACGGAATGAGTGTAATTAGAATGATTATCAAAGTGATATTGTACAGTACGTTATTGTTACCGCAGACATATTTCTATGTTCAGTCCTTGATGTGTACTGTACATACACAGTGTGCTCTGACGGGATCTTTGTATCATTTCTTTTCTTGCTTTAGTAGATGCTGAAAGGTGTTAGGAGATGGAGCTACAGTCCAGTTGTGCATCATTGTCCTCAGAATTGTCCTCAACAGTGACTTATAATAGTGTAGCGAAGGGTTGTCAACATCCATTCTTTCTATATCGGTAAAAGATTCATTTCTTCTCATTTTTGTTTTGAATGTTCGTAATTGGAAAATGCTAACATAAAATATATACAGTACCAGTCAAATGTTTGGACACACCTACTCATTCAAGGGTTTGTCTTTATTTTTACTATTTTCTACATTGTAGAATAAGAGTGAAGACATCAAAACTACGAAATAACTATAGAATCATGTAATAACCAAAAAAGTAGCCACCCTTTGCCTTGATGACAGCTTTGCACACTCTTGGCATTCTGTCAACCAGCTTCATGAGGTAGTCACCTGGAATGCATTTCAATTAACAGGTGTGCCTTGTTAAAAGTTAATTTGTGGAATTTCTTTCCTTCTTAATGCGTTTCAGCCAATCAGTTGTGTTGTGACAAGGTAGGGGTAGTATACAGAAGATAGCCCTATTTGGTAAAATAATAAGTCCATATTGTGGCAAGAACAGCTCAACGACAGTCAGTCATTACTTTAAGACATAAAGGTCAGTCAATATGGCAAACACTTTAGACGGCAAACTTTGAAAGTTTCTTCAAGTGCAGTCGCAAAAGCCATCAAGCGCTATGATGAAACTGGCTCTCATGAGGACCCAACAGAAAGGAAGACCCAAAGTTACCGTCTGCTGCAGAGGATAAGTGCATTATAGTTACCAGCCTCAGAATTGCAGGCACAAATAAATGCTTCACCGAGTTTAAGTAACAGATACATCTCAACATCAACGTTCAAGGAGACTACGCCTTCATGGTCGAATTGCTGCAAAGAAACCACTACTAAAGGACACAACATTTTTGGTTTCATCCGCCGTGTCTTTGTGAGACGCAGAATATGGTGAACGGATGATCTCTGCATGTGTAGGTTCCCACCGTGAAGCATGAGAAGAGGTGTGATGGTGTGGGGTGTCTTTGCTGGTGACACTGTGTCGGATTTATTTAGAGTTCAAGGCACACTTAACACCAGCACTGGCTACCACAGCATTCTCCAGCGATATTCCATCTCATCTGGTTTGTGCTTAGTCCCACTATCATTTGTTTTTCACCAGAACAATGACCCAACACACCTCCAGGCTGTGAAAGGCTGTTTGACAAAGAAGGAGAGTGATGGAGTGCTGCATCAGATGACCTGGCCTCCACTTCACTGACCTCAGCGCCAGTTGAAATGGTTTGGGATGAGTTGGACCGCAGAGTAGTGAAGGAAAAGCAGCCAACAAGTGCTCAGCATATGTGGGAACTCCTTCAAGACTGTTGGAAAAGCATTCCAGTTGAAGCTGGTTGAGCGATGCCAAGAGTGCGCAAAGTTGTCATCAAGGTAAAGGGTGGCTACTTAAAATATTTTGATTTGTTTAAACTTTTGGTTACTACAGATGATTTCCATATGTTAGTTTCATAGTTTTGATGTTCTTCGCTATTTCATTCTACAATGTAGAAAAATAATAAAAAAAATAAAGAAAAAACTCCTTCAACATGTCAGCAGCTTGTGCTTACTCCTCACTGTTTGACTGAAGAGATACTGAGAGTTCACACTGTACTTAAGAAAGTTACACCCACGCGAAATTAAACTGCGCAAGTACTTTGGGCCCGTGCGGGTTTGTTACTCTCTCCGGTCCTGTTGTAGGTAGCACAGTTCCTCTTAAGGGTGCTTGCTTTTTTCTGCTTCTGTTCTGTCTTGTGTGATATGGGGTGCATACTTGATCCATAAGTTTATCTCCGTTTTGAGAGCTTGGCTTTTATATGTTAAGTTTGATTGTTTTCTCAAACACCTTCAGAGAGTCTCGCTCTCAGCCTACACTAAACACCCACAGCTACGGAGCATTCGTAAAGAGCGAACCCTGTGAATGACACATCACAAACCCCACATGCGTTCGCCCTTCAAACTCTAAGAATCACCACTTTGCATACAAAATAACTTCACAACACAAAGGTCCGCACTCTATCTCGGCACTTTAATACGTTCCACACACAAACAACACCATGCTAGCTTAAAACACACACCCCAACACACGTGTGTGCGGACTCTGGGCGCGCGTACATCCGACTCATCACATTAGCATGTACAAAACTACCACAAACTACACTGTCAATTGCTCTGAGCGCATGTAATTACAATAATTGGACTGCATTCCAAATGTTATATGTTGTCAGCACTGTAGCTTGTTTGAGTTAAAAACCGACAGGGGAGGCAAGGCCGATAGAACGAGATCATTGCTACTTATGGTCCTTTCCAACAAATCATGAGCAAAACATACACCAAATAAATAGACAACTAAATAAAAATAATGCAGTCAACAAGGAATAAATCAAGGCCTACAAAGAACCTAATCGCACCACAACCGACGAGCATTACACTTCTGAGCTAGTATGACCTCAACAAAGGGTACCAGTAGCAAGTCGATGTGGCCAGCGGGTTAACGAGGAATTGAATATTTACATAAAGGCAAGTGGCAACCTGTCCATTCAGGGCAGTGGTCAGAGCCACTGTTTTGAGCCGGCACTTGTCGGCTTTTTGTTGTAACCTGTTTTTTTATTTGCATTAATACTTCAAATACTCAATTAGTACTGCAAAACAAGTGCACAATAGTTTTATTTGTATAATTGAGTATTACCAAAAAAGCCCCTATAACGGCCGCTATAAAGTGACTGACTGTTTCTGCGTGTACGTTGCGGACACATAACGCAGGCCTGAAAAACTTGATAGGAGCGGTGTACGGTGGTATCGTATAATGTTGCTTCTCTATAGTGCGTATGTGCTTATTGTACAGCCGTGTTCTGTTCACACATGGGGACCACTAAAAAATCCCCCTCACAATGTTTGATGCTGCCCGTCCAAAGCCAGACTACACACAACATATACACAATGACACACGGTGCTAATGTTAGGGTGACACAAAAAAGTCTCTACGTGACAAGACGAAAATCAAGCCTGACGTGATTGCCACTACTGCTATCAACGAGTTTTCATCGTCTATTACAGTGAGATGTCAGAAGTTGTACAACAAACATCAGTCAATTCTTTTAAACAACACTGATACTGAAGCTTCCAATACATTTTAATTCAACTCAGTTTTCACAATCTTCGACATAATTCCTAGATAAAAATTCCCTGTCTTATGTTCAAGTATGTGATCTATACACTTATTTTAAAGAATTCAAAGTCATTCACGTTATCAGATCAGTAGACAGAGAATTATTTATTTCAGATTTTATTTCTCTTTCATACCACATTCCCAGTGGTCAGAGAACATACTCTCATTAACCGTACTTATGTAGTCCCTTCACCTGGTCTTTAACATTGGGTTAGCCCATTTAGGTCAGGGAGACATTTTTTTACGGCGAAACTTGCAACTCCATTCAAACGCCAATCCCACACACATAGAAATATGTGTGTGTTTAAAAAATGTTAGGCCACACATGTATCCCTGCTGACAAAGTGCTCGTTCGTAAAACCTGGAGCTCAGTTAGCTAGACGCAAATCTGGCTCCTTGCTCACAGACCAATCGCTTCGCCTTCAGTTCTGCTCAGCGACAATTGTATCCTATAGGACGATTGAGGTCTACAATTTTGGCCTCTCTTGTGATTGCTGTCAACTGAATCCAATACCACCGAATTGACTATTGTGTTCTTAATACAAGACTCCATTGCAAAAACTTTGGGAAGTATCGCTTGGGGGTCATCACTCGTTCTAGCATTTGGTAAGGACCCATTGTTGCGTTGACAGCTTTAACTCCGAGCTGATTTTTGTGTAGTTTGCTTGCGTGGATGTTAAATCCAGGAAGTGTTCAATATATCCACATAATTGCTCCCTCAGTGATGCCATCAATTTTGTGAAGTGCACCAGTCCCTCCTGCAGCAAAGCACCGCCAAGACAGTGACTGCCGCCACCCCCTGGCTTCACGGTTGGGAATGTGTTTCTCAGCTTGCAAGTGTCCCCTTTCTCCAAACATAACGATGGTATCTATGATTGCCAAAACAGTTCTATTTTGTTTCATCAGAAACCAGAGGAATTTCTCCAAAACAGTACAATCTTTGTCCCATGTGCAGTTGCAACACCATTGTCGTCCTTTTTATGGTGTTTTGGAGCAGTGGCTCTCTGCTGATGACGCCTTTCCAGGTTATGTCGATATAGGACTCGTATTATTGTGGATATAGAAACTTTTGTACTTGTTTCTTCCAGCATCTTTCACAAGTCCTTTGCTGTTGACTCTGGGATTGATTTTCACTTTTCGCACCAAATTAGTTCATCTCTAGGAGATTCATCTCTAGGTTGTTTATACTGCGTACTATCGTTTGTACAGATGAATGCTCGTACCTTCAGGATTTGGAAATGAATCCAATGGATGACCTATTTTCTTGCTGATTTCTTTTGATTTTCTCACGATGTCAAGCAAAAAGGCAATGATTTGAAGGTAACCTTAAAATGCATCCACGGTACACTCCAATTGACTCAATTCATATTGTCATTAAAGCCTATCCAGCAACGCTTCTAAAGCCATGACATAATTTTCTGGAATTTTCCAAGCTGTTTAAAGGCACAGTCAACTTAGTGTATGTAAACGTCTGACCCACTGGAATTGTGACACAGTGAATTATAAGTGAAATAATCTGTCTGTAAACAATTGTTGGAAAAATGACTTGTGTCATGCACAAAGTAGATGTCCTAGCCGACTTGCCAAAACTATAGTTTGTTAACAAGAAATTTGTGGAGTCGTTGAAAAACYAGTTTTAATGACTCCATTAGAAGTGCCSATCCATGAAGGCTCAAGGTCCTTGGCCACAGATAAAATTACATCAAGTTATGTTATATCTACAGTAACTTTGATTGGACTGATCATGTCAACATCATACTTCCAAAATCTTAGCTAGCAAAGCTAGCAGTCATCATCATGAATCAAGTGACAATTCTTGTCATATGAAGAGAAATTTAGATCAAACGTATTTGTGCTCATCGGCCATTGGACATAAACATTACACAACAAGTTCGCAAATTCAACAAATCTGTTTGGATGGAATCAGTTGCTAACTGCAAGCATTGCAAAGCAATCACTAGCCTGCTATCCAGTGGAGAGAATGTGTGGTCCAAGTCTGGGTTTAATGGTCTCTTTTCCAAGCTTAAAAGGATAAACATTCAAGACTGACAGCAAGCGTAAAAGGATAAACGTTGGCCATGCTGTCAATCCAGCATGACTTCTGCCGCTTTCAAACTGGAAACTCGGAACTGGGAAATCTCAGACTTCAGTGAGTTCAAGACAACTGGGTACTCGGAAAAATACTATCTCCGACTTGGAAAATATGTTTTGAACGGTCATCCAACTCGGAATTCCAAGTCGGGAACTCAGGCCTCTTTCTAGAGCTCTGACCTGAAGTTCACTAACATCATGATTCAGCCTTGTTTTTTCAGAGTTCCCAGTTGTCTTGAAAGCACCATAAATCCAAATAATGCCAGACTTTGATGACAAAGTTTGATGACAAAATTTGCCCACGAAGGACTGCTGCGCCATCTTCCTGTTCAACTGAGCACAGCACAACAGGGTGAGTCCAAAAATGTATTGTATGCTGCTGCATAAATTATGTATTATGCCAGGGAGATTCTGTAGCTAAGAAAGTAATACTAAGTGTATGTTGTGTAGTAAGTTGTTAGTAGCCCATGCGCCTCACCCTGTGGGTGGACCATTTCAGTTCAAGGAACTTGAAGCTTTCCACCTTCTCCACTGCGGTCCCATTGATGTGGATGGGGGGTGCTCCCTCTGCTGTTTCCTGAAGTCCAGAATCAYCTTGTTTGTTTTGTTGACGTTGAGTGAGAGGTTGTTTTCCTGGCATCACACTCACAGGGCCCTCACCTTCTCCCTGTAGGTCTTATCATTGTTGGTACTCAGGCCTACTACTGTTGTGTCATCTCCAAACTTGATGATTGAGTTGGAGGCGTGCGTGGCCACACAGTCATGGGTGAACAGCGAGTACAGGAAGGGGCTGAGCACGCACCCTTGTGGGGCCCCTGTGTTGACGATCAGCGAAGTGGAGGTGTTGTTTCCTACCTTCACCACCTGGGGGGCGGCCCGTCAGGAAGTCCAGGACCCAGTTGCACAGGGCGGGGTTCAGACCCAAGGCCCCGAGCGTAATGATGAGCTTGGAGGGTACTATGGTGTTGAATGCTGAGCTGTAGTCAATGAACAGCCTAGGTATTCCTCTTGTTCAGATGGGACAGGAGTGTGCAGTGTGATGGCGCTTGCATCGTCTGTGGATCGATTTGGGTGGTATGCAAATTGAAGTGGGTCTAGGGTGTCAGGTAAGTTAGAGGTTGATATGATCCTTGACTAGTCTCTCAAAGCACTTCA
>NC_036844.1:5577128-5585244 GCF_002910315.2 Salvelinus sp. IW2-2015 | reverse complement strand
TCAGGAGTACAGGTTACAGGGCGGGGTTCGACCCAGGCCCCGAGCGTAATGATGAGCTTGGAGGCTATATGGTTTGAATGCTGAGCTGTAGTCAATGAACAGGCTAGGTATTCCTCTTGTTCAGATGGGACAGGGCAGTGTGCAGTGTGATGGCGCTTGCATGTCTGTGGATCGATTTGGGTGGTATGCAAATTGAGTGGGTCTAGGGTGTCAGGTAAGGTAGAGGTATATGATCTCTTGACGAGTCTCTCAAAGCACTTCTGATGACAGAAGTGAGTGCTGCGGGATATAGTCTTAGTTCACTTACCTTTATTTCTTGGGTACAGGAAAACGGTGGACATTAAGCATGTGGGGACAGCAGACTGGGATAGGGAGAGATTGAATAGTCTGTAAACACTCAGCCAGTTGGTCTTGCTCCATGTTCTGTGACGTGGCTAGGAGGCTAGGGATGCCATCTGGGATGTCAGTCTTGCGAGGGTTAACATGTTTAAATGTCTTACTCATGTCTGCCACAGAGAAGGAGAGTCCACAGACCTTGGTAGTGGGCCARGTCGGTGGCACTGTGTTATCCTCAAAGTGGGCAAGAAGGTGTTTAGCTTGTCCGGAAGCAAGACGTTGTGTCCATGACGTGGTTTGTTTTCCCTTTGTAGTCTGTCATTGTCTYTAGACCCTGCCACATACGTCTCATGTCTGAGCAGTTGGATTATGACTCTACTCTGTCTCTATACTGATGTMTTGCCTGTTTGATTGCCTTACAGAGGGAATAACTACACTGTTTGTATTCGGCCATATTCCCAGTCACCTTGCCATGGTTAAATGCGGTGGTTTGCGCTTTCAGTGTTGCACGAATGCTGCAATCTATAGACGGTTTCTGGATAGGGTAGGTTTTAATAGTCACAGTGGGTACAACATCTCCTATACACTTCCTGATTAACTCAGTCACCATATCAGTGTATTCGTCAATGTTATTCTCGGAGGGTACCCGGAACATATCCCAGTCCACGTGATCAAAACAATCTTTAAGAGTGGATTCCGATTGGTCAAGACCAGTGTTGAATAGTCCTTAGCACGGGTACTTCCTGTTTGAGTTTCTGCATATAAGAAGGGAGGAGCAAAATGYAGTCGTGATCAGATTTGCCGAAGGGAGGGCGGGGGAGGGCCTTGTAGGCATCCCAGAAGTTGGAGTAGCAGTGGTCGAGTGTTTTAGCAGTGCGAGTAGTCAATGTGTTCATAGAACTTCGGTYGAGTTTTCTTCAAATTTGCTTTGTTAAAATCCCCAGCTACAATAAATGCASCCTCAGGATATGTGGTATTATATTGACTACATCCGTCCTTGCTCGCTCATTAATGTCTTAATTGAAATTACGGATTGCCRCTGATCTGCTCGTCGTCCCCTTATGCCATAGTTTTTACATGTCAATTTTAGTAGAAACCACATTTGTTTAAGCAAGTCAACCATATCAGCTATGTTTTTTTAAAAGGCAATAATTGAGGRTGAATGAACTTTCACTGCCAGACAAGGCTCCCCTGATAGCCAGGTGTAACAGTGGTAAGGTGTTGGGACTGCTGATGGGACAGCTTTATGTAGGCCCTAACAGTTAGTGGGCACCGTTTGTCACCGTTATAGTGTTATATAATGTTGTGTTTTGTAGTGGCTTTGCTGGCATGCATCGAAACATTTTGAGGGGAGTTTTCCCCACCAGGATTTACATGCTAAAAACGCCCATGCATATAGGTAGGGATGAAGTTACTAAGAAAAAGGATAGATAATGAACAGTAACAGCAGCGTTAGTGGTGAGTCAAAAGAGTTAGTGCAAAAAGGGTCAATGCAGATAGCCCGTGTAGTTGTTGGTTAACTATTTAACTAACTATGTTGCAGTCTTATGGCTTGTGGGTAGAAGCTGTTCAGGGTCCTGTTGGTTCCAGACTTGCCATGAGGTAGCAGAGAGAACAGTCTATGACTTGGATGGCTGGAGTCTTTTTAGGGCCTTCCTCTGACACCGCCTGGTATGGAGTTCCTGGATGGCAGTGATGCACTGGACCGTACGCACTACCCTCTGTAGCGCCTTGCGGTCGGATGCCAAACAGTTGCCATACAAAGCGTTGATGCAGCCAGTTAAGATGCTCTCAATGGTGCAGCTGTGGAACTTTTTGACGCATGCACATTGCACACACACGCGCACACACACACACCATATATGCATGGCGTGACATGGACGCACACACCGTTGCACTATAGTCATGCTATAGACCACCAAGTGCTAACAGTCAGTATATGGATCATATGTGTGAATTGCTTGATAGTGTWTATAATATTAACAGAGAGGTACAGTGCTTTCAGACAGTATTCATACTCTTTGACTTTTTTGRTGTGTTACATCCTTAATTTAAAATGGATTAAGTTGAGATTTTATGTCACTGGCCTACACGCAATGCCCCAACATTTCAAAGTGGAATTATGTTTTTGGAAATATTTACAAATTAATTAACAATTGTTCAATTCTAGCTTGAGATATACTTATTCATGTTACCATACTATAACTTATTCATTACTTAACATGTATAAGGAATGTATGTGTTGGGGTCAATGAAGGGTAGATGGCAACTAGGTGTATGGGAAGTTAATAAGTGTAGAAAGTTCATATTCTGTTCCATGTTTCTAAGGAAGGAAGCAAAGGGTAATAGTTAGTCTCTGATAAGGCAGGCCGGCTGCGGAACTAGGAAYGAGCGAGGAATGCATCTCGAGGTCAAATCAACAGATGAAGGGAGAAGAAACCAATGGGAGGAGGCCCAGAGAGGCCCACCACAACYATTCTCCTARTACAGTCCTATCTCACGCATACACTTCCGCGGCCTCTAAGGGTTTAGTATCAGGCAGGGTTATGACTAAACCAGTGAGAGGAACCAATTAAATTCCTGCCTAACAACAGAGATGTATTGGCTGTCTTGATGTGTAAGGAGTTGACCACGCCTATTAGAAGGTTATAAATATATGTGCTTGTGTAATCATGCCTTGTCTTTGCAGTTGTATGACCCAGTGGGTGAATAAACTTGGTTTGAGCTTTTTCTAGTTGTCCGTTTGAGTTTTTAATCAGTTTGTTAAGAACCTAACACAATGAAAATATTAAATGTCTTGAGTKAATAAGTATTCAACCCCTTTGTTATGACAAGGGGCAAAAATGTGCGTAACAAGTTGCATGGACTCACTCTGTGTGCAATGACAGTGTTTAACATGATTTTTGAATGACTACCTCATCTCTGTACCCCACACATACACACATTGTCTGTAAGGTCCCTCAGTCGAGCAGTGAATTTTAAACACAGATTCAACCACAAAGACCAGGGAGGTTTTCATCAAGAACATGCATGTCAATCTCTCCTGGCTCAAAGTAGAGGAGAGATTGACTGCATCACTACTTGTCTTTGTGAGAGGTATAAACGTTCTGATAAAACAGCTAAGACACAGCTCAGACACCCATACATATCCCACAAGACATGCAACCAGGGCTCTCTTCACCATCCCTAAGTCCAGAACAGAGGCTGGGAAACGCACTGTACTACAGTACATWGAGCCATGATTACATAGAACTCTCTTCCACATCAACTAACTCAAGCTAGCAGTAAAATCATATAAAAAAACGAATAAAACAACACCTCACGGCACAACGCGGACTGTGAAGAGAAACTCACACACCTACACACTCTACACACACCCACACATTGTAATATTGCATTGTTCTAATATTGTACATTTTATATTGTACATTTGTAATGGCGGAGACTAATGTTTTGTTGTGATGTGTTGTTTTCTTCCTGTTTGGACCCCAGGAAGAGAAGCAGCTGCCTTGGCAGCAGCTAAATGGGGATCCTAATAAAATACTTAAAATAATAAAACATAACTCATGCCAGCCAGCAGTCAGGGCACGACATACAAGGATTTGGTCTCATTAAAAGTGTTTAAGAAGGTTAAAGAGGCAGATATCAAATTTTATTTGATTGCTCCTCAAGAGAAAAAGAGATGTACTTTTATCCTGCAAAAAAACGTTGTCTTCTATCCAAAACCTTTTATTGTGCAGTCATTTTGTTTGGAGACATCTTCACCCAACAACCATATATTTTCATAGATTTTAGTGAGTTACAGTTCATATAAGGAAATTAGTCAATAAATGAATTGCGCCCTAATCTATGGATTTCAAATGACTGGGCAGGAGCGTAGCCATGGGTGGGCCTGAGAGAGCATAGACCCACCCACTTGGGAGCCAGGCCAATCCACTGGGGAGTCAGGCCCAGCCAATCAATTAGTTTTTCCCCACAAAGGGCTTTATGGTGTTCGCCAAAAGGCATGTGGAGACTCCCAAACATATGGAAGAAGGTACTCTGCTCAGATGAGACTAAAATTTAGCTTTTTGGTCATCAAGGTAAACGCTATGTCTGGCACAAACCAACACCTCTCATCACCCCGAGAACACCATCCCACATGAAGCATGGTGGTGGCAGCATCATGCTGTGGAATGTTTTCATCGACAGGGACTGGTAAAATTGTAAAAATGTAAGGAACTATGGACGGCACTAAATACAGGGAAATCCTTGAAGAAACCTGTTTCAGTCTTCCAGAGATTTGAGACTGGGAAGGAGGTTCACCTTCCAGCAGGACATGACCCTAAGCATACTGCTAAAGCAACACTCGAGTGGTTTAAGGGACACATTTAAATGTCTTGGAATGGCCTAGTCAATGCCCGAACTCAATCCAATTGAGAATCTGTGTTATGACTTAAGGATTGCTGTACACCAGCGGAACCCATCCAACTTGAATGAGCTGGAGCAGTTTTGCCTTGAAGAATGGACAAAATCATCCAGTGGCTAGATGTGCCAAGTTTATAGACACATACCCCAAGAGACTTGTAGCTGTAATTGCTGCAAAAGGTGTCTCTACAATATTGACTTGGGGGGTGAATAGTTATGCACGCTCACGTAATGCACGCTTATTTCTTGTTTGTTTCACAAGAAAAAATATTTAATCTTCAACAGTGGTAGGCATGTTGTGTAAATCAGATGATAAAAATATTATATTTTAATTCAGGTTGTAAGGCAACAAAAAGGAAAAAAGCCAAATTTCGCAAGCCACTGTACTGCCAAATTCGGTTTATAGTTTATGGTAAGAAATGCAGTGGTGTAAAGTACTTAAGTAAAAATACTAAAGTACTACTTAATCGATGTTTGGGTATTTGTACTTCACTATTGATATTTTTGTCAACTTTTAATTTTACTCCACTACATTCCTAAAGGGAATAATGTACTTTTTACTCCATACATTTCCCTGACACACAAAAGTACCAGTGACATTTTGACTGCTTAACAGGACAGGGACAATTGTCCAATTCACATACGTATCAAGTGAACATCCTTGCTCATCCCTACTGCTTCTGATTTTACGCACTCACTAAACACAAATGTTAATTTATAAATTATGTCGAGTATTGGAGTTGGCCACTGACTATCGTAAATTTAAAAAACAAGAAAATTGTGCTGCCTAATATAATGAATTGAAATGATTTATACTTTGCTTTTGATACTTTGAAAATTCATTTTGACTTTTACTCAAAGTAGTATTTTACTGTGTAAATTCATCAATAATTAAAAAAGCAGTTTCTGGCTAAAGAGATAAGACTAACAAGGGACAAATGAACTAATAGTACAGGTAGATAGAATAAAACGATACTACAGACATACAAAATAAGTTAGAGGAAAAACAAAAAGAACTTGAGGGACTTATTTCAGAATGATCTAATGTACATCTATTACAAAAATAAGCAACTGGATGGAATATGGAGAAATGCACAAAATTGTTCCTGAATCTCTAATACAGGAACGCTAACAAAAAGAATTGCAGAAACTCCGTTACTGAAGACGGAGTCATCTTGATTCTCCGATGATATTTTTAAAGAGAAAGCAATTATTTTTAGGCAGATGTTCTCTTTTCCGTCTCATCCTTTTCCCACTGAATGAAGATATCGTATGGATTTTTTTCCAAAATAATATAAATTATGGAAAATTAACAGATGTACAGAAAGATCAGTACGAAGCCAAATTACAGGAAGAACTTGAGGCAATAAATCCTTCAGTCTGGAAAAACCCAGGCCTGATGGCATACCGGTAGAGGTATATCAAGTATTTTTTGATATACTAAAAGCTTCATTGTTAGATTGTTTTAACTACTCTATAGAAAATGTAGTTGCAGGTACTCAGCAGAAGGTCTGATTTCTCTTATTATTAAAAACAAGACCCGATGGAAATATAAAGACCCAGTCTATCTAAAACTGAGCCCCTTACACTTCAATGTTTGTGATGCAAAATACTAGCAAAATGCATAGCACTCAGAATTAAAAGGGTTATCCAGGTAATTGTTCATCATCCGGATCAAACAGGTTTTTTACATGACGCACATTGGAGATAATATACGACAACTACTAGAAATAATAGAACATCATGAAACGTTAAGAAGCCAGGAAATGGTATTAAAAGCGGATTTTAAAAGGCATTTGATAAAGTAATACAGGGATTTTATTTATAAATGCCTGGATTTTTTCAATTTCGGTAATTCTCTTATAAAATGGGTAAAAAATTATTGTATAGCAACCCCAGGTGTAAAATAGTAATAACGGCTACTTCTCAGAGAGTTTGAATTGTCAAGAGAAGTTAAACAGGGTGTCCGCTTCACCAATATCTATTCGTTATGGCCATCGAAATGCTAGCTTATTATAATCAGATCCAATAACAACATTAGAAGATTAGAAATCCAAGGCTAAAAAACAAAGTGTCCATGTATGCCCATGACTCAAGTTTAATATTAGTCCGCAAGCTAATCCCTGCAATGTAACATTGAAGATCTAGATAACTTTTCTGTACTCTCTGGACTAAAACCTAATTATGAAAAGTGTACAATAATACATATGGACTCTTAAAAAATACAACTTTACATTAAGCCTTACCTACAAAATGGGCTGATGTGAAGTAGACATACTCGGTATTCATATCACAAAAAATATAAATAAGTCTCCTCACACATGAATTCTAATAGGAAAATTGTAAAATAGACATAGATCCTGCAACCATGGACAGGTAAATACCTGTCTATTATGGAAAAATTTTCCCTGATTAACTCTTAGTCATATCTCAGCTTACTCACTTACTTATGGCGCTGCCTACTCCTGATGATTCGTTTTTTCAAATCATATGAGCAAAATCTTTTCCGCTTTATCTGGGACGCTAAACCAGAGAAAATAAAACGTGCCTATCTATATAATGAATATGAATTGGGTGGGTTGACATTATTAATATAAAAGCACTAAACCTCTCTCTAAAAGCTTAACTTATTAAAATATTTATTTGAACCCAAATGGTTCTCAAGTAATTACTAAGAAGAGCTCATCGTTGTTTAAAATTTTTAAATTAATCGAAAATTATACTTTTTTCAAAGTATCTCTCATTTTCCAGCAAGCATGAAGAGCTGGCTACATTTTAATTTCATCCCCTGAAAAGAATAGATCAAATATTACAACAAATATTATGCTGAACTTAAATGTGCTGGATAAAATACCTGTATTTAGGGAAAGATGTTTGAAAGGGTATTTTGTTCTTAAATGAAATTGTAAATTGGAATGTAGAGTTATGTCCTTCATGGAGTTTACAGAATTGTATGGAAATGTCTGCTCAATCCAAGAGTACAACCAAATGATTACAGCATTGCCCCAAAAACTGGAGGAGGCAGGTGGCAGCAGGAGGACGGTAGGGAACTTGGTCTGTCTGCCCAATATAAAGATCAAAACTGGCAGAGAATAAAAATACCAAATAGGATGCCATTTCATTTGAGGACCAGGATGATTACACACTGTGCCATACAGATTGCAAATAGTTGAGAAGAGATTTTTTGATGTACCGATTCCATGATACAGGGTGTAATGTTGATATATAAAACAATGCAAGATGCAAGACTTATTATATAGAATTATTATTAGAATTCTTGCCACCACAGAATGTTGAATATTGGGGGCATAAATATCATCGAAGCTCTGCAGATTTTGTTGTGAGGATACAGAATCCAATGGACCATATTATT
>NC_036844.1:5567390-5577103 GCF_002910315.2 Salvelinus sp. IW2-2015 | reverse complement strand
ATTACAGACAGAAATCATCCTCAGTTTCATCAGCTGTCCGGGTGGCTGGTCTCAGATGATACCGCAGGTGAAGAAGCTGGATGTGGAGGTCCTGGGCTGGTGTGGGCTATACGTTGAGAGATAGGATGAACGTACAGTGCCTTGCAAAAGTATTATCTCCCTTTTTTCTCTATATTTGTTGCATTTATACCTGTAATTTAAATCGTTTTATTTGGATTTCAGTAATGGACATAAACAAAATAGTCAAGTTGGTGAGTGAATTGAAAATATTACTTCTTCAAAAAATTCTAAAAAATAATAAACGGTAAAGTGGTGCGTGCATATGTATTTCTTTCTGCTGAAGCCCCTAAATAAGATCTGGTGCAATAATTTACCTTCAGGTCACAAATTAGTTAAATAAAGTCCACTTGTTGCAATCTAAGTGTTCACATGATCTGTCACATGATCTCAGTATATACACCTGTTCTGAAAGGCCCCAGAGTCTGCAAACACCACTAAAGCAAGGGCAAACCCCAAGCAAAGGCACCATGAGACCAAGGAGTTCTCCAAATAGGTCAGGGACAAGATTGTGGAGAAAGTACAGATCAGGGTTGGGTTATAAAAAAAAATATCAGAAACTTTGAACATCCCACGGAGCAATTAAATCCATTATTAAAAAATGGAAAGAATATTGCACCACAAACACTTCCAGAGAGGGCCGCCACCAAATCTCATGTGACCAGCAAGTAGGGCATTAATCGGAGAAGCAACCAAGAGAGACCAAAGATAACCCTGAAGGAGCTGCAAGCTTCACAGCGGAGATTGGACTATCTGTCCATGGACCCACTTTAAGCCGTACACTCCACGAGCTGTTACAGAAGAGTGTCAGAAAAAAGCCATTGCTAAAGAAAAAATAAGTTAACATGTTTGGTGTTCGCCAAAAGCATGTGGAGACTCCCAAACATATGGAAGAAGGTACTCTGCTCAGATGAGGACTAAAATTGAGCTTTTTGGCCATCAAGGTAAACGCTATGTCTGCACAACCCACACCTCTCATCACCCCGAGAACACCATCCCCACAGTGAAGCAGGTGGTGGCAGCATCATGCTGTGGAATGTTTTCATCGACAGGGACTGGGAAAATTGTAAAATTGAAGGAACTATGGACGGCACTAAATACAGGGAAATCCTTGAAAACCTGTTTCAGTCTTCCAGAGATTTGAGACTGGGAAGGAGGTTCAACTTCCAGCAGGACAATGACCCTAAGCATACTGCTAAAGCAACCTCCGAGTGTTTAGGGGACACATGTAAATGTCTTGGAATGGCCTAGTCCTTGCCCAGAACTCAATTCCAATGAGAATCCCTGTGTGTATGACTTAAGGATTCTCCCGTTTTGTAAACCGCGGAACCATCCAAATCCCTTGAGTCGTAACTAAGCTCGGACATGCGCGTGGTCGACCTCTGCGCCGCGGCTCCATCTATACTACGGCATCAGACCGTGCCATCCCGCGGGGGGCTTCCCGTAATGAGATGGTTCTGTTCGCGTGCGATCTAACCCTCTCCGAGGTTCCCTTTCATCTACCCGTTGTAGACGTTACTCCTGTGATGGGGCCCGACAATGCGCAATGTTGATAGTGCATACAATTCGCTCTTCGCCATTCCTTTCCGATGCGGTTGTAGGGGTGTGGGATGTGGAGTTCGTCCCGCTAGGGGGTCTGGCGGCGTAGGACCGCGGTGGCCGGTACTGGGCGAGGGGGAAGTGCTTGGCTTATGTCCGCACTATGGGGGAATGAGCTGAGAGATTATTTTGCCTTGAAAGAATGACAAAAAATCCCGTGGCCGTCTAGATTGTTGCCATAGTTTGCTTATACACATACCCAAGAAACTATGTAGGAACAATTAGCTTGCGGCAAAAAGTGCTTGTCTCTTCTTAAGTTATTGGCAACTTGGGGTGATAGTAAGCGCAACGCTCAAGTTTTCGTGGTTTTAGTTTGTCTTATTTCTTGTTTGTTTCACAAAGAAAAAATATATTTTGCATCTTCAAACGTGGTAGGCGCATGTTGTCGGTAAATCAGATGATAAAAAATGATTATTATAGATTTTTATTACAGGTCTGTAAGGCCAAACAAAAAAGGAAAAAAGTACCAAATTTCGCAGCACTTGATACTGCCACAATTATCGGTTTATAGTTGATGGTAAGAATGCAGTGGTGTAAAGTTTAAAATTACTTTAAAGTCTACTTAAGTTTGATGTTTTTGCGGTATCTGTACTCACTACTTGATATTTATTTTGGTATTTCCCTCAGGTAGCCTGTTTCTGGTCTCAGGTTCAGGAATGGCTGAAAATGCACAGCATTGATCTAAAATTGAACCTAGAAATAGTACTGTTAGGAGATCTGGAGAGACTGGGTCAGTCAATTACTAATATACTAATACTCTTAGTAAAAGTATTTATCTTCAACTCGCAATCTGTGGATTCTATTCGATTAGATAGATTGAAATTGTACGTTAAACATCACAGCATAGTTGAAGGATATGTGTTGTGTAGAAACCCGAAGTGGGTGGCCAGCAGAGATAGATGGGATGGGCTGAGGGAAGCTGAGGTTTGGTATGTGGAATTGGAGACAATTGGGAGTGGAGTTGCTGTGTGAGAGATAGAAAGTTTTTTTTAAATTAATTAAAAAGTCAAAATAAAATATAATAAAAGGTACTTTTATGACACTAAGGGGCAGTGTTTTTACAACTAATCCCGGTTTGCCTGAGGCTGATGCATATACACACACTCTCATTCAAATAAACACATACAAGAACACACACATACATGTAATAGTGCCAGACATYCACACAAACATATACAGTTGGCAATGCTGTTATGATTTTAGTTGTCCTTGATGTCCTTTGTTTTAAATMTATTATTTTGTTTTATTTATTTTTTGCATTGAGGTTTTCTGTTTTCTTCTGTCTTTTCCTTTTTTCTCTTTAGTTCATTCTCTTGGTTGTTGGTGCATTGGGGGGTTCTTGGAGGTGGGGAATGGAATTAATTGTATTTTTTATTTTTCTTCCTGGGGGGTACTGTGGGAGGGGTCTTGAATGGTTGAGAGACAGTTATTGGGGAACTGTGGGGGGATCTTGCAGGGTTCGGGTTCACGTTTTTTGGCCTGGTGGTAGATCGGTCAACATGCCCTTGAGCAGGGTATTGACCATGGATGCTTCTGTGTGTCGCTCTGATTGGGAATCTGTTGGATGACTGGTATGATGTAGTTGTTGAGCGGCTTCACTGCAAGTATATTGTATGTTTCGAATATTCAATAAATACATTTTGTTTTGAAAGTGTTTTACTGTGTGACTTTCACTTTTATTTGAGTCATTTTCTATTAAGATATCTTTACTTTTACTCAAGTATGACAATTGGGTACTTTTTCCACCACTAGAGAAATGAACATTCAATTATCTGGCAACAGCTCTGGTGGACATTCCCGCAGTCATCATGCCAATTGCATGCCCCCTTAAAATTTCAGACATCTGTGGCATTATGTTGTGTGACAAAACTACATATTTTAGGGTGGCTTTTATTGTCCTGAGCACAAGGTGCACCTGTGTAATGATTATGCTGTTTAATCAGCTTATTGTTATGCCACACCTTTCAGGTGGATGGTTTATCTTGGCAAAGAGAAATGTGTGTTGTACTAAGTCAATTTAAATTCTGTTTAGAGTTTTCAAACCACTGCCTGTTTGATCATCTGTTTAATGTTTTGTACTAAGATGTGGAAAATGCACCAAAGCAATTGGYAAAAATCTGTAAAATGACAATCACTTTTAGAGCTGACGTGATACTCTCTCTAGTTTCACTTCTTTACGTTTCTGTTTTCACACTGTTAGGTAAGAGACAAACGGTTATGATTGATGAGTGTGTGGGTGGAGGGGATATGTTCCAATAGGCTTTAACTAATAAATAGCCAACCTATAGGACTTCATCTTACAACTATAGGAATCAATACAGTTCTTCATGGTTTTGAAGAGGGATCTTCAGTTAGCTTTATTAAGGGTTCAATTAAACGTTATTTMTTGCAGACGCTGATACAGTACAATGATTTGTCTTCAATCACATGAATAACGTCGTCTTTGTGAAAGCCTCAACATAAAACACAGATCGATGGAAGTCTTTCCTTTTTACTTTAATCAAAACAAAACTCTACTTGTGTTGGATTGTTGTGAATGAGCTATGGAAAGAAGAAACAAACTACAACAGAGCCAGAAAGAGTGAGAGAAAGAGGAAGGAAAATAGAGAGAGAGAGAGAGAGAGTAGGAGAGAAAATGAGAGAAATAGAGAGTGGAAAAAGGAGAAGGCTGAATTTACAATGCCTAGCTTTGTTTCCTCAACAGAGGTGTGATGCCAAACCAATCACTGGGCCAAAGTGTTTGGCTACAGGAGAGGATGAAAGTGCCATTGCGTCCATCCCCGAGATGTCTGAATGACTGCGGCATTGTGAGCGGACGCCTACTCGGGTCCTCGCCGTGGGTGTCTGCACGAGGGAAATTAGCAAGTTAAGCTGTTAGCATCCAGCCAGAACACAAAACAAAGAGAGCAAGCATCATCTGCCAGCAAACAGTTTGTTCACAATGTTGAATCAATGTGGAGTCATTTGAAAAAAACTGAACTTGGATCATTCTGTGTGTGTGTGTATCCAGGGGAGAATAGGTTGTGTTAGCCAAGTTCTTCCTGATCTGGGACCTGTTTAAACCGTTATGTTGTTGTCTGGTGTTGAGGGGTTGTTCTAATCAAGTTATAACCCAAACATCATTGCTTTTGAGATTTTGGGGAGATTTTATTRGTTGTTTCAGGTGTCGCAAGTTTAACTTCTCAGAGATCATATTTTCATGGATGTGGCAGCCCCCCCCCCCCGCACCTCTCTGATTTAGAGGGGTTGGGTTAAATGCGGAAGACACATTTCAGTTGAATGAGTTCAGTTGTACAACTGACTAGGTATCGCCTTTTCCATTTAATTTTCCTTTCATGTGTCCTATTTGTGTGGTCTCGTAGGATGATTCTGATGAGTACAGATTCTATTGTATTGTTACTGAAAATTGTAGCTAAAACAGCTGCCGTGTATTAAGGATATTGTGTGGATTCGAATGAGTTGTAATTAAATAACTTCATTACTTTATAAAAATTAAAATACATGTTCCACATTTTTTATAGGTTTACCACATTTCTGCACAGACCTACTCTGCCTCCAAGAAAATCACAACACATAACAATGAKGTGTTATTTTAATAAGGAAATATGGAGTCAGTGTTTAAAACATACATTTTTATAGAGGTGCAGGAGTGCCGACAATAAACACACCCTCTTTTTTTCCTAAATGACCTCCAAACAGGAGAAATGTCCCCTGTTTTTATTTAGGAGTTTTAACTTAACTGCAGACAAAGCATTTCAACAGGACAGGATTACAGGCATCTGTTTCACTGGGTGGGTTTGTATGTACATGTGTGGGAGCATAGGAATGTGTMTCCATGCAGTCAGACAGTGAGAGATAGGTATAAATAGTCCATTCTGCCATGGTCGTCTCTCTCTGYCCTTTTGTTCTAATTAAAACGGGATGCCAGTGCCCTGCTCTCAATGGGAGAATGGCCTGCCTTCACAGAGGAGTGTAAGAGGGGAGAGGGCACATGGGACACCCCACTCACCCGCTCCTGACACCCCGACACACGACCGACCCCTGCTCACCTGAACAACACAATTGACAGACCCCTGTAGAGCAGTGAAATGTAAATTCAGACACAATTTGACAATTACCGCTYCACACACATGCACGCAACACACAAAATGTGTCAATTACCACCTTGTCCTCATCAATTAGAGGACGCGACCGCAGCATAGGGGCCCCTCTTCAACACTTGTCTCACGCTAACAAGAGACTCGTGCCAAGACGTGACCGGGGTTACAATAGTTTGGTGTCTGGCTCACTGGATACTGACCTGCTGCTTCTCTTTTCTAATMACCCCTTTATGGTAAGATTCTGTAGTCGGAACTTCAAGTTGGAAAACAGATCATTTAAAGGCCCAATGCAGCCGTTTTTATCTCAATGTCAAATCATTTCTGGGTAACAAATCAAATCAAATGTTATTTGTCACATYCGCCGAATACAACAGGTGTAGACCTTACCGTGAAGCGCTTTCTTACAAGCCCGAAACCAACAATGCCGTTCAAAAAACAGAGTTAATAAAATGTTTACTAAATAAACTAAAGTAAAAAAATCTATCAAAAGGTAACACAAGAAATGTGCATCAAATCAAATCGATTTTTATTGGTCACATACACATGGTTAGCAGATGTTAATGTGAGTGTAGTGAAATGCTTGTGCTTCTATTTCAGACAGTGCAGTAATATCTAACAAGTAATCTAACAGTTCCACAACAACTACCTAATACACACATATGGATGACAATAACGAGGCTATATACAGGGGGTATATACAGGGGGTATATAGCCCCGGTACCAAGTCAATGTGCGGGGGTACAGGTTAATCGAGGTCATTTGTAATCGAGGTCAATGTAAATAGTCTGGGTGGCCATTTTTGATTATTTTGTTGTTCAGCAGTCTTGGGCTTGGGGGTAGAAGCTGTTAAGGAGCCTTTTGGTCCTAGACTTACCGCTGCCGTGCGGTAGAGAGGGAACAGTCTATGACTTGGGTGACTGGATTCTTTGACAATTTTTTGGGCCATCCTCTGACGCTACCTTGTATATATAGGTCCTGGATGTCAGGAAGCTTGGCCCGCTTGTACTGGGCCCTCTGTAGTGCCTTCCAGTCAGATGCTGAGCAGTTGTCATACCAGGCAGTAATGCAACAGGTCAGGATGCTTTCTATGTGTAGCTGTAGAACCTTTTGAAGATCTGGGGACCCATGACACAATCTTTTCAGTCTCCTGAGGAGGAAAAGGTGTTATAGTGCCCCTCTTCACAACTGTCTTGGTGTGTTTGGACTTGATCGTTTGTTGACGATGTGAAACTCTCAACTCGCTCCACTTCAGACCCGTCGATGTTAATGGGGGCCCGTTCGGCCTCCTTTTCCTATAGTCCATGAACAGCTACATTGTCTTGCTCACATTGAGAGAGAGGTTGTTGTCCTGGCACCACACTGCCATGTCTCTGACCTCCTCCTATAGGCTGTCTCATTGTTGTCTGTGATCAGGCCTACCGCTGTTGTGTCGTCAGCAAACTTAATGATGGTTTTGGAGTCGTGCTTGGCCACGCAGTCGTGGGTGAACAGGGAGTACAGGAGGGAACTAAGCACGCACCCCTGAGGGCCCAAGTGTTGAGGATCAGCGTGGCAGATGTGTTGGTTGCCTACCCTTACCACACTGGGGAGCGCCCGTCAGGAAGTCCAGGATCCAGATGCAGAGGGAGGTGTTTAGTCCCAGGGTCCTTAGCTTAGTGATGAGCTTTGTGGCCACTATGGTGTTGAACGCTGAGCTGTAGTCAATGAACAGCATTCTCACATAGGTGTTCCTTTTGTCCAGTTGAGAAAGGGCAGTTTGGAGTGTGATTGATATTGCGTCATCTGTGGATCTGTTGGGGCGGTATGCGAATTGGAGTGGGTCTAGGGTTTCTGGCATGATGGTGTTGATGTGATCCATGACCAGCCTTTCAATGCATCTCATGGCTACCGACGTGAGTGCTACAGGACGGTAATCATTTAGGCAAGTTACCTTCACTATCTTGGGCACAAGGACTATGGTGGTCTGTTTGAAACATGTTGGTATTACAGACTCGGCCAGGGAGAGGTTGAAAATGTCAGTGAAGACACTTGCCAGTTGGTCTACGCATGCTGTGGGTACATGTCCTGGTAATCTGTCTTGCCCTGCGGCTTTGTGAATGTTGACCTGTTTAAAGGTCTTGCTCACATCGGCTACGGAGAGTGTGATCACACAGTCGTCCGGAACAGCTGGTGCTCTCATGCATGCTTCAGTTTTGCCATTAAAATGGTAAATTTTGCTCGGACTGTTCGGGAGTGGTCTGTGTGGGGAGGGGAAAACAGAAAACTAGCTGTTATGGGCAAATAGGTTTCCTATTGGGTAAAAACTAATTGAATCAACGTTGTTTCCATATCATTTAATTTCAGAAATTCAATGTGATGGGGCCTCCTGAGGTCTAAGACATTCCATCACAGTGCTAGAGGCGTCACTTCAGAGCCGGATTCAATCACGGGCTGTGTCGCAGCCGGCCGCTACCGGGAGACCCATGAGGTGGCACACAATTGTCCCCACGTCGTCCGGGTTAGGGGAGGGTTTGGCCAGCTGGGATGTCCTTGTCCCATTGCGCTCTATTAACTACTTGTGGAGCCCGGGCTCATGCACGCTGACATCGTTCGCCAGCTGTACGGTGTTTCCTCTGACACATTGGTGCGGCTGGCTTCCGGGTTAAGTAAGCAGTGTGTCAAGAGGCAGTGCGGCTTGGCAGGGTTGTGTTTCGGGTGATGCATGGCTCTTGACCTTCGCCTCTCCCGAGTCCATACTGGAGTTGCAGCGAACTACCAATTGGGGTAAAAAATACAAAAAAATGATAAATAAATAAAAAATATTCAATGTGATGATGACATTGAATCGGCGTGGAAAATGTATTGGTTTTGAAAGAAGTCATAAATTTAAAGGAGTTTGGGATTTTTTTCACCCAACTTTTAAGCTAAATCCAATCCAAACATAATGATTAAAAAAATTCACGTTAGTTGACAACTCAACCAAATATAAATCAAAACTAGACGTTAAACTGACGTCTGTGCCCAGTGGGTTAGAACTCTCGTCTGTCTAAACAGTTTGGGCTACACACTAATATGACCCCTCTATGGAAAMGTGAGACTCTCACGAACACGTACATGTCGGTTGTTTTGCTCATCTGAAGGTTGCCTGGTACCAGTTTTTTATGTTAAATAGTTAAATACGGGTAAAAAAAWATATATATATTTCCTGATCTCTCAGATATAGGACAGACACTTTAAAACAAACTTCCTTTTGATAAACGTCTGTTTTATTCAATGTGTTTCTATCAGCAGTAAGGCCAAATTCAATGTTTCATCAAATATTTGTTTTGAAAATTCTAAATCAAATAGCTAAATGATCCTTGGTATGACCATCTTAAAAAAAGGAGTTTGGGATTTTTTCACCCAACTTTTAAGCTAAATCCAATCCAAACATAATGATTAAAAAAATTCACGTTAGTTGACAACTCAACCAAATATAAATCAAAACTAGACGTTTAAACTGACGTCTGTGCCCAGTGGGTTAGAACTCTCGTCTGTCTAAACAGTTTGGGCTACACACTAATATGACCCCTCTATGGAAATGTGAGACTCTCACGAACACGTACATGTCGGTTGTTTTTGCTCATCTGAAGGTTGCCTGGTACCAAGTTTTTTATGTTAAATAGTTAAATACGGGTAAAAAAATATATATATATTTCCTGATCTCTCAGATATAGGACAGACACTTTAAAACAAACTTCCTTTTGATAAACGTCTGTTTTATTCAATGTGTTTCTATCAGCAGTAAGGCCAAATTCAATGTTTCATCAAATATTTGTTTTGAAAATTCTAAATCAAATAGCTAAATGATCCTTGGTATGACTATACCTTCCTGTGTAAATACAAACAATATTCCATATGTTAGCTTAGTAGACCCCCCCCCCCCCCCCCCCCCCTTAATTTAAAACTGGGCCTTTAAAAACATTTCTCAAACGGACA
>NC_036844.1:5562586-5566325 GCF_002910315.2 Salvelinus sp. IW2-2015 | reverse complement strand
GGTAAATACAAACAATTCCATATGTTAGCTTAGTTAGAACACCCCCCCCCCCCCCCCCCCCCTTAATTTAAAACTGGGCCTTTAAAAACATTTCTCAAACGGACAATTATTTCCATAACTGACTACTTTTTATTTTTTCACCTTTGGGCTTATGGAATAGAAGTGAATGTTAAAGTTTGAATGAGAAACATTGAATATTACAAGTGCTTACGTGTGGTTGTGCACGTGTGTGTATATGTGTTTAGGAAGAAAAGGCCTACAGGACCTGGTTCTCCATCCCACACAATGGAAACCTATACAGCATGACTCACACACACACAACTCACACACACACACACATACACACACACTCTCAACCAACGCAGGGTTATTTAACAAGCGGAAAACATATAACACTGTGCTGGATCCTCACCAATACCATAAAACAAACTTTGATTGTTGTTTGCCAGCTGTTTTATTGCATTTAAACCGATTCAAATTTCATTACCAGAGGCTTCCCTGTTGCTTATGGCCGATTTTGATTATATTGGCTTTTATTGTTTATCGTGTGAACTTTCTTTTAAAATTCAAAAAGCTAATATTGACTAGAATTACATTTCTGTTGGTAAGTGACTCATACATATTCCACACCTATGCACTGAGTTACCTTTGTACTGTATCTCAAATTATATCATTTATGCGGAGATCAAACCTTCATGCTGAGGTGATACTGTTACTTTTGAAAGATCAACAAGAAACATTGTTTATGCTGTATGGGTTATAGTTGGTCAATTTATATTTGTATATGTAAATGAAAAAGTCTCCATAGTATTTGCCCCACAAGTGTCTTTATCCCTGTGTTTATAGTATTTGCAGTTGGTGTGTTATTTATGGGATGTTATGAAAGAAACAAGACAGCCAATGATTTAAAAAAAATATATACACTGCTCAAAAAAATAAAGGGAACACTTAAACAACACAATGTAACTCCAAGTCAATCACACTTCTGTGAAATCAAACTGTCCACTTAGGAAGCAACACTGATTGACAATAAATTTCACATGCTGTTGTGCAAATGGAATAGACAAAAGGTGAAATTATAGGCAATTAGCAAGACACCCCAAAAAAGGAGTGATTCTGCAGTGTGTGACCACAGACAACTTCTCAGTTCTATGCTTCCTGGCTGATGTTTTGGTCACTTTTGAATGCTGCGGTGCTCTCACTCTAGTGGTAGCATGAGACGGAGTCTACAACCCACACAAGTGGCTCAGGTAGTGCAGTTCATCCAGGATGGCAATCAGGAGACAGGCCAGTACATCAGGAGACGTGGAGGAGGCCGTAGGAGGGCAAACAACCCGCAGCAGGACCGCTACCTCCGCCTTTGTGCAAGGAGGTGCACTGCCAGAGAGCCCTGCAAAATGACCTCCAGCAGGCCACAAATGTGCATGTGTCTGCTCAAACGGTCAGAAACAGACTCCATGAGGGTGGTATGAGGGCGCGCGTCCACAGTGGGGGTTGTGCTTACAGCCCAGCACCGTGCAGGACGTTTGGCATTTGCCAGAGAACACCAAGATTGGCAAATTCGCCACTGGCGCCCTGTGCTCTTCACAGATGAAAGCAGGTTCACACTGAGCACATGAGCACATGTGACAGACGTGACAGAGTCTGGAGACGCTGTGGAGAATGTTCTGCTGCCTGCACATCTCTCCACATGACCGTTTGGCGTGGGGGTCAGTCATGGTGTGCGGTGGCATCTTCCTTTGTGGGGCCGCACAGCCCTCCATGTGCTCGCCAGAGGGTGCCTGACTGCCATTAGGTACCTGAGATGAGATCCTCAGACCCCTTGTGAGACCATATGGCTGACATATGGACATTTGTGGCCATGCTGGAGGTCATTTTGCAGGTATCTGGCAGTGCACCTCCTCCACAAAGGCGGAGGTATGCGGTCCTGCTGCGGTTGTTGCCCCCAACGGCCTCCCATCCACGTTTCTCCTGATGTACTTGGCCTGTCTCCTGGTAGCGCCTCCATGCTCTGGACCACTACGCTGCAGACTACAGCAACCTTTTTGCCCAGGCTCGCATTGATGTTGCGCCATCCTGGATTGAACTGCACTACCTGAGCCACTTGTGTGGGTTGTAGACTCCGTCTCTGTACCACTAGAGTGAGAGCAACCGCCAGCATTCCAAAAGTGAACCAAATACATCAGCAGGAGCAATAGGATATTGAGACGTTTGTCTTGTGGTGTCACCACCTGCAATGAATCCTCCTTTTTTGGGGGTGTCTTGATAATGCCTCTATAATTTCCACCTTTTGTCTATTCCATTGCACAACAGCCATGTGAAATTTATTGGTCAAATCAGTGTTGCTTCCTAAGTGGGACAGTTGGATTTCATAGAAGTGTTGATTGACTTTGGAGTTACATTGTGTTGTTTTAAGTGTTTCCCTTTATTTTTTTGAGCAGTGTCATTAACGCTTTATTTAACCACGTATAGGATTATTTCCATAACTGACTACTTTTTATTTTTTCACCTTTGGGCTTATGGAATAGAAGTGAATGTTAAAGTTTGAATGAGAAACATTGAAGTATTACAAGTGCTTACGTGTGGTTGTGCACGTGTGTGTATATGTGTTTAGGAAGAAAAAGGCCTACAGGACCTGGTCTCCATCCCACACAATGGAAACCTATACAGCATGACTCACACACACACAGACTCACACACACACACACATACACACACACTCTCAACCAACGCAGGGTTATTTAACAAGCGGAAAACATATAACACTTGCTGGATCCTCACCAATACCATAAAAACAAACTTTGATTTGTTGTTTGCCAGCTGTTTTATTGCATTTAAACCGATTCAAATTTCATTACCAGAGGCTTCCCTGTTGCTTATGGCCGATTTTGATTATATTGGCTTTTATTGTGTTATCGTGTGAACTTCTTGTAAAATTCAAAAAGCTAATATTGACTAGAATTACATTTCTGTTGGTAAGTGACTCATACATATTCCACAACCTATGCACTGAGTTACCTTTGTACTGTATCTCAAATTATATCATTTATGCGGAGATCAAACCTTCATGCTGAGGTGATACTGTACTTTTTTGAAAGATCAACAAGAAACATTGTTATGCTGTATGGGGTTATAGTTGGTCAATTTATATTTGTATATGTAAATGAAAAAGTCTCCATAGTATTTGCKCCACAAGTGTCTTTATCCCTGTGTTTATAGTATTTGCAGTTGGTGTGTTTATTTATGGSATGTTATGAAAGAAACAAGACAGCCAATGATTTAAAAAAAATATATACACTGCTCAAAAAAATAAAGGGAACACTTAAACAACACAATGTAACTCCAAGTCAATCACACTTCTGTGAAATCAAACTGTCCACTTAGGAAGCAACACTGATTGACAATAAATTTCACATGCTGTTGTGCAAATGGAATAGACAAAAGGTGGAAATTATAGGCAATTAGCAAGACACCTCCAAAAAAGGAGTGATTCTGCAGGTGGTGACCACAGACAACTTCTCAGTTCCTATGCTTCCTGGCTGATGTTTTGGTCACTTTTGAATGCTGGCGGTGCTCTCACTCTAGTGGTAGCATGAGACGGAGTCTACAACCCACACAAGTGGCTCAGGTAGTGCAGTTCATCCAGGATGGCACATCAGGAGACAGGCCAGTACATCAGGAGACGTGGAGGAGGCCGTAGGAGGGCAACAACCCGCAGCAGGACCGCTACCTCCGCCTT
>NC_036844.1:5551939-5560475 GCF_002910315.2 Salvelinus sp. IW2-2015 | reverse complement strand
TGCTCATGTGAGTGTGAACCTGCCTTTCATCTGTGAAGAGCACAGGGCGCCAGTGGCGAATTTGCCAATCTTGGTGTTTTGGCAAATGCCAAACGTCCTGCACGGGTGCGTGGTGCTGTAAGCACAACCCCCACCTGTGGACTCGGGCCCTCATACCACCCTCATGGAGTCTGTTTCTGACCGTTTGAGCAGACACACATGCACATTTTTGTGGCCTGCTGGAGGTCATTTTGCAGGGCTCTGGCAGTGCACCTCCTTGCACAACAGCAGCAAGAGCAACATCATTGATGTATACAGAGAAGAGAGTTGGCCCGAGAATTGAACCCTGTGGCACCCCCATAGAGACTGCCAGAGGTCCGGACAACAGGCCCTCCGATTTGACAAACTGAACTCTATCAGAGAAGTAGTTGGTAAACCAGGCGAGGCAATCATTTGAGAAACCAAGGCTGTCGAGTCTGCCAATAAGAATGTGGTGATTGACAGAGTCGAAAGCCTTGGCCAGGTCGATGAATACGGCTGCGCAGTAATGTCTCTTATCGATGGCGGTTATGATGTCGTTTAGGACCTTGAGCGTGGCTGAGGTGCACCCTTGACCTGCTCTGAAACCAGAATGCATAGCGGAGAAGGTACGGTGGGATTCGAAATGGTCGGTAGTCTGTTTGTAGCTTTCGAAGACATTAGAAAGACAGGGTAGGATAGATATAGGTCTGTAMCAGTTTGGGCCTAGAGTGTCACCTCTTTGAAGAGGGGGATGACCGTGGCAGCTTTCCAATRTTTGGGAATCTCAGACGATACAAAAGAGAGGTTGAACAGGCTAGTAATAGGGGTTGCAAAAATTTTGGCAGATAATTTTAGAAAGAGAGGGTCCAGATTGTCTAGCCCGGCTGATTTGTAGGGGTCCAGATTTTGCAGCTCTTTCAGAACATCAGCTATCTGGATTTGGGTGAAAGAGAAATGGTGGGGGCTTTGGCGGGTTGCTGTGGAGGGTGCCGGGCAGTTGACCGGGGTAGGGGTAGCCAGGTGGAAAGCATGGCCAGCAGTAGAGAAATGCTTATTGAAATTCTCAATTATAGTGGATTTATCGGTGGTGACAGTGTTTCCTAGCCTCAGAGCAGTGGGCAGTAATCACTAACCAGGACAGTAATGGACGAGGCATATTGATATTAGAGAGAGGCATGCGTAGCCTAGTGAACATATGGGTCCAGTGAGTGGTTGGGCACGGCGATTCAGACAGTTAGCAGGCCGATGCTAACAAGCTAACAGGTAGTAYGCCAGGTTAGCAAGCAAGCAGTTAGCAGSGGCTAGCAGTTAGCAGACCGGGGAAGGCAAGCTAGCAGTTAGCAAACCGGGGCAGGCAAGCTAGCAGTTAGCAGACCGGGGCCGGCAAGCTAGCAGTTAGCAGACCGGGGCTAGCAAGTTAGCCTTTGGGCGACGTCGCGATGGGGGTAAGTCTGTTTTTGCCTCTTCGTGCGGTGATGTCGATAGACCAGTCGTGGATAGTAGTAGTTCGCCGGGTTAGCTCTAGGTAGCTAGTAGGTTAGCAGAATGGGCCTTCAGCGGGCGTCGCGCCTGAGGGCCTGGTTGGAGTCCTCGGCCATTTTATGTCTGTATTCCAGTCGTAGAGGATCGGCGGGGTTCCGTGCCCATACCGGCAGTAGAAGGTCCGGATATTGTAGCCCAGGAGTGGGCTTCGGTGGTAGCACAGGGAGCCTGGCCGGGCTAGCTTCAGGCTAATTGGTGCTTGCTCCGGGATGGAACGCTAGCCAGGGTGGTCACCCGGGATTGCGGTTAGCTAGTTGCGAAGATCCAGTGAAAATGTTCAGAGTTTGCGGTAGGAATCGGGGATATGGAGGAAATAGGTCCGTTATGCTCTGGTTTGAGTCACGTTTGTTCGAACTGGCGAGAGCTTTCCGAGCTAGGTTAGCAGATTACCGCTAACAATGGTTTGCTAACTGATAGCTGGTAGGTAGTTAGCTGGCTATCTTCAGTTGAGGGATTCCAGATCCGAAGTAAATAGAAATARTTTAGAAAAAAAGCAGATCCACGCCACATTGGGTGAGGCGGGTTGCAGGAGAGTATTTAGAAGTTGCTGTTTAGGAAAATATTTTTTAAAGAAATGCGAAGAAAATGATGTAAAAAAATATATACAAGGGACAAAGACGTCTGACTMCTACGCCATCTTGGATTAGGAAACGATACAAGATACAAGACAGGGTAAGGGATAAGAGGAGCAGAGTGTTATTACCAAGATGACTGGGATGGTTGCTCGTTGCCATGGCGTTGTGTTGATATAGATTGGAGGTTGCCAGGCCGTAGTGTCAAATGATTGGAGTTGATTACCTCTAAATTACCTCGCAACGCATCAGAGCTACTCCCCTATTCAGACCTTGATGTGAGGATGGCCCAGGTAAAGCAGTGTATTAGAGTATACTATGGTAAAGGACAGTACAATGAGTGTGGAGGAGAATGGTATGTAGTGAATAGGGCCTAGCATTCCTCCATGAGAGGTCCGTCCATGAATTGCATTTAAATTTGCTCTAAATGTATCTTTATAATTTTCCCACAGAGGCCATCAGTGGCTATGATCTGTCTGCTTTTGACACTCAGTCATAGTCCTCCTCTCAAAGCTAGACCTTTATTAAAGCCAGAGTCCTTCTCTTATTGAAAATAAGCTGTGTGGAGACCTATATATATGCTGTAGAGTACAGTAATACATGTCTCAGGGTAGTAAGTTGGTGGTCTGTTGATATCCKTCTAGTGGTGTGGGGGCTGTGATTTGCTATCTCAACCTCCAGCATCTATGCTGCAATAGTTTATGTGTCAGGGGGCTTTGTCAGTCTGGAGAAATGCTTATTGAAATTCTCAATTATTGTGGATTTATCGGTGGTGACTGTTTCCTAGCCTCAGAGCAGTGGGCAGTAAGTCTGGGGGCTTTGTCAGTCTGGTGAAATTCTTCTGTCTCATCTAGGGCTGACATCAATGCAAATGTATTCGAAAATCAAATCAAACACTTCATGAGAGCCCATGAGTTCATCTTGCACAACATTTTTATAGGCTTTGCAATTGTGGAGAAAACAGAGTGATGGCCTCTATTAAAAAGAGGAGGTTCCCCCCATCAGCTTTAATATAGGCTACTATATTTATTTCTCAACTTTCCTAATAATAAGCACATTGCTTATATTTACAACAGGAGTAAAGCCTACCTGGCTGGCATGAAAATAAACCACTGGGGAAAAGCGTCCTCCATTCGCTATTTAAGTGCATAGATGACATGTATTTTTCCACTGCCCCTGTTTCGATACAGGTGCATGATAATGGTCCWTTCTAAATCATAACAAATGTCACACATATATTATTTAGTATCTATAAAGACAAGATTAAATCAAGAATAGTCTGATGGGTGGCAATATTAGCCTATCACTTGTGAATTATATGTTATCACTTGTGAATGATACCCAGCATAAGAAACAATGCCTTTTTTTGCGACTTCATGTAGCCTAGCCCATAGGCCTATATGTTTTAATAAGGTTTGTATCACAACTAAAGTGGCCAAATAACTTCTTAAAATTTGCAGTTAAATAAAAAAAATAGATAATTTTTTTATAAATTAATTTTTATAAAATTAACCACATTAATCCGCTTTACAAGGGGTGTAGAGCCTAACTGGCATATATAAACAGCGCGTGACTTTCAAGTTTGGGGAAGACAATTTTCACCATATAAATGCACATTTATAATAAAAGCATTACATGCATAATTGAATTTGCGGTCACTTTTGATAATGGTGTTTTCCACTAATGGAACATTCGTGCTTATAGCCTACTACCATGTGCGCATTGCTGCGCTTATAATGTGAATAAATAGCGTAATAGTTTATCAACATTTTAAGCTAAACATTCTGATCTGTTGTGTCAGCCACATTGCATAACACATTTTTTTTATGCTAGTGGTTGTATTAATTTGGGATCTATTGCATCCCACAACTGTCCAAGAATGTTTGGAATATTTGTTTATGGCACAGAATAGAATAGGTTCACTTTTGTACTATGGGGGATAGTAGATTGACATAGGCTAGTGCTTTTGCTGTTCGTTAGGCCTAATCATCTTGTTGGCTGACGAAAAGTAAATGTGGACAGTTCATCCAATATCTTCAATATACATCTTGGAATAGGATAAGGACGCACGCAGTTGTGTCCCTGAAGTGTCTGTCTTAACTTGTAGCCTGTGAGAAAGACCCAATCACATGATTGAGAGCCGTGTGAGTGAGAGACGCTTTGGATTGCACAGCACACCCAGGGAGAAGGGCACAACGGAGCACTCCAGGCCAAAAAAGGCATGGATTCTTTAGGGGGCATTATTACGGCCACAAAGGGGATGCGCCGTGAAATACAGTGGCTTGCGAAAGTATTCACCCCCTTGGCATTTTTGTTGCCTTACAACCCGGAAATGTTTTTTATTTTTGTGGGGTTTGTATCATTTGATTTAAACAACATGCCTACCACTGAAGATGCAAAATATTTTTTATTGTGAAACAAACAAGAAATAAGACAAAAAAACAGAAAACTTGAGCGTGCATAACTATTCACCCCCCCCCCCAAAGTCAATACTTTGTAGAGCCACCTTTTGCAGCAATTACAGCAGTAAATCTCTTGGGGTATGTCTCTATAAGCTTGGCACATCTAGCCACTGGGATTTTTGCTCATTCTTCAAGGCAAAACTGCTCCATCTCCTTCAAGTTGGATGGGTTCCGCTGGTGTACAGCAATCCTTAAGTCATACCACAGATTCTCAATTGGATTGAGGTCTGGGCTTTGACTAGGCATTTAAATGTTTCCCCTTAAACCACTTGAGTGTTGCTTTAGCAGTATGCTTAAGGTCATTGTCCTGCTGGAAGGTGAACCTCCTTCCCAGTCTCAAATCTCTGGAAGACTGAAACAGGTTTCCCTCAAGAATTTCTCTGTATTTAGCGCCATTCATCATTCCTTCAATTCTGACCAGTTCCCCAGTCCCTGCCGATGAAAAACATCCCCACAACATGATGCTGCCACCACCATGCTTCACTGTGGGGATGAGGTTCTCGGGGTGATTAGAGGTGTTGGGTTTGCGCTAGACATAGCGTTTTCCTTGATGGCCAAAAAGCTCAYTTTTAGTCTCATCTGAGCAGAGTACCTTCTTCCATATGTTTGGGGAGTTTCCCACATGCCTTTTGGCGAACACCAAACGTGTTTGCTTATTTTTTTCTTTAAGCAATGGCTATTTTCTGGCCACACTTCCGTAAAGCCCAGCTCTGTGGAGTGTACGGCTTAAAGTGGTCCRATGGACAGATAGTCCAATCTCCGCTGTGGAGCTTTGCAGCTCCTTCAGGGTTATCTTTGGTCTCTTTGTTGCCTCTCTGATTAATGCCTGCTCCATGAGTTTTGATGGGCAGCCCTCTCTTGGAAGGTTTGTTGCGGATCCATATTCTTTCCATGTTTTAATAATGGATTTAATGGTGCTGTGTGGGATGTTCAAAGTTTCAGATATTTWTTATAACCCAACCCTGATCTGTACTTCTCCACAACTTTGTCCCTGACCTGTTTGGAGAGCTCCTTGGTCTTCATAGTGTCGCTTGCTTGGTGGTCCCCCTTGCTTAGTGGTGTTGCAGACGCTGGGGCCTTTCAGAACAGGTGTATATATACTGAGATCATGTGACAGATCATGTGACACTTAGAATGCACACAGGTGGACTTCATTTAACTAATTATGTGACTTTTGAAGGTAATTGGTTGCACCAGATCTTATTTAGGGGCTTCATAGGAAAGGGGGTGAATACATATACACGCACCACTTTCCATTTATTTTTTTTATATWATTTTTTTAAACAAGTTTTTTTCATTTCACTTCAACAATTTTGACTATTTTGTGTATTTCCATTACATGAAATCCAAATGAAAATCCATTTAAATTGCAGGTTGTAATGAAACAAAATAGGAAAAACGCCAAGGAGGGTGAATACTTTTGCAAGGCACTGTACGAGGCATTATCAAGTGCTTGTCAAATTGTGAATGAAAGYCTATTGGAGTGCGTACAGCCTCATCATGCAGCCTTACAATATATTAAAAATCATAACATATATAGGCTAATGTTTGTAGAACATCTAAAGTTACGTTAATAACTCCTGAACAGCTAATCAAAGGGCTACCCAGACCCCTCTTTTACGCTGCTGCTAGTCTCTGTTTATTATCTATGCATAGTCACTTTATCTCTACCTACATGTACATATTACCTCAATTGCCTCGACTAACCGGTGCRCCCACACATTGACTTTGTACCGGTACCCCCTGTATATAGCCTCGCTATCGTAATTTTACTGCTGTTGTTTAATTATTTGTTACTTTTATTTTCTATTTTTTTTACACATTAACACTTATTTTTCATTGTTGATTAAGGGTTTGTAAGTTAGCATTTCACTGTAAAGTCCACACCTGTTGTATTCGGCGCATGTGATTTGATTTAAATGAAGCATGTAGGAGTACCTATTTCTTTGTTAACCGCTCAACACAGAATAGCCTCATGTGCGCACTCCCTCAAATCGTTATATTTTATTCAGCTTTGTTCAATGCCTGTCCTAACTCCGAGACCGCCTGCCTGACCACTCTGCCTGCCCCTGAACCTGCCTGCCGACCTGTACTTTTGCCCCCCTCTGGATTACCGACCTCTGCCTTGCCCTGAGCCTGCCTGCCCCCCGGTACTGTTGCCCCACCTCTAGTTACTGACCCCTCCCTGCCTTGACCTGTCTATTGCCTACCCCTGTCGGTTTATTAAACTATTGTTTATTCGACGTGGTCTGCATCTGGGTCTTACCTTCATATCTGATACAATTGTATTCTTCATACTATAAAATAATATAAAATAATGGCACGGAATTATAAGCAAATCTTGTCTGCTAAATTAACTAGTGTAGCCCACAGCTATTTGGCATAGCCACATTAGGACTTAACATAAGGACAACTCAGAGTATGCTATTCTAGACCACATTTTCTTCATATAATGCTTCTTTAGACCTGTCTAAAATAAATAATGGATTTATTGTGAAGGTGTAGGCTATATTACATGGATTTATTAGACTTTTTAAAAATGGCTTACAGGCTATGTGTGGAAGCCAGGAGATGCTAAATGTGTTTATGTTAATAGGCAATTACCGTGAGACCAACAGTTATTTGCTTGGCAATCACCGGCTGACGAAATTTCGTGACTGCCACCAGCCCTAGTCTTATATATGTGAACTCTCTATAATCTCCACCCGGCACAGCCAGAAGAGAACTGGCCACACCTCAAAGTTTGGTTCCTCTCTAGGTTTCTTTCTCGGTTCCTGCCTTTGTAGGGAGTTTTTCCTAGCCACCATGCTTCTACATCTGCATTGGTTGCTGTTTGGGGTTTAAGGCTGGGTTTCTATATAGGCACTTTGTGACATCTGCTGATGTGAAAAGGGCTTTATAAATACATTTGATTTGATTGAAGAGCTTTTGTTATTGAAGCTAGGGGAATAACGGGTAATAGCAGATAATGTACAGCACTTATGATATTCTAGTGTGCTCAGGGCCGGTTTCAGGCATAAGCGACATAAGCGGTTACTTGGTGCGCAGTCGTTGTCTCAACTTACTATTGTGAGTAAGAAAAGTAGAATACACCAGTTGCAATTTCACAATTTGGTTMTGCATCAGCAGTTRTTCTCTTATGTCAGTCACTCAATTAGCCATGTCAGCTAACAATCTTTAGATTAGTAGTCTAGTCAGCTATCTAAACTTGTAGTAAACATGGCCAAATACGCAAGGCGTGCCCAGGGGCCCTGACCTCCAGCGGGCCCACATTGATTTTGTTAGTCATTCTCAATCAGATCATACAACACAGTCTCACATTCAATTCGCGCATATATGTACAAAATGTATTTCAGCAGATTTTGTGCGTTTTTGTGCATTTTTGGGGTGGTTCAAAATACACYAATTTCTGTGCTACTTAATTTGTGCGAAAAGACACGAATTTAACCAGTAGGCGACACACAAGCCGTTGCAACAACCATGTAGACGCGATKATTTGTATTTCATTTTTGTTCTTCTTAATGGCTAATTCAACGTCATGAATATACAGAAATGTTGTCTTTGTTTAACCATGTTTTAAAATGTGTCGTTGTATGCCTATATGTACTGTTTTAGACTTGCTGAACAGAATTTTTGAGAAAAGACGCACATTTAAGTGCGACTTAATTCGTGGGAAATATTGTTTTATTAATGCCAATGCTGTTTTCTGTGCTTGATTTCGCTTAATACTTTGGATACTGGTGCACTTGTAATCAGAACGCCTTTTTGAATGTTGAATCGGTCAACCCTCATGAACTGTATCAGTAATTTCGCTAAACAGATGTCAAAGAAAAGCTCTCTCACACACACACACACACAACACCACACACACAACACACACACACACACACCACACACACACCACACCACACACACACACACACACACCACACACACACAACACCCACCACACAGAGGAGC